>NC_060273.1:31480612-31743512 GCF_021613505.1 Equus quagga | reverse complement strand
CCACTTCACCTGCAGTAGCCTCCTGACTGTTCTAGCTACACCCACCCTGATTCCCTCCAGCCCACTTGTTTCACTGTAGAATGATCATTTCAAATTGCATGCAATATTGCCCCGCATGCTGGCCCTCCAGCCAAAATGCCCTTTCCTCCTCTGCTTGCACAGGCAACCCCTCTTCTCAGTTCACATCCCTTCAGGAAAGCCGAACACTCCCATCTCAGGCTCTGGCAGCAGCTCTTTGTTTCGTTTGTCAGGCATGCACTTTCACATTTGCTCGTGTGATTATTTGGTCAGTATGCGCCCTCCATCCTAAACGGTAAGCTTCACAGGGGCAGAGATGTTACCAACCTTGGCCCCAGAGCCTGGGGAGTGGTGGCCCAGACGAGTTGTTCCGTAAACATTTCTTGAACAAAGGAAGGAATAAACGTTATGTTCACCATGATGTGTCCCACTTACCTCTTTTAGGTTGTGAGATTGGTTTGAGGATTTAAAATTGGAACAAAGTAGTGGCTGTTATAAACTGCATTTCGGGCTCAAAGCAGTCATAGTCTTCTATCTCGGTCTCCCTGCTTTATGAGTAGCTCCACTGAAAGACTTGTTGTGTGTTAACACTCAACTAATTTAATCACAGAACATTTTATTTAAAATTGTGATGCACTACGAAGAAAACTCTTGAAAAAAGAATATTTTTATCAACTAAATAGTAGAATCTGACTGAATGTTTTTACAATTCCTGTGCACATGTTGATTACAGGGATTAAGCAGTAATCCATTCTTAGCTGTATTTTTAGCATTTTCTGTAAATTTTTCATAAAGAAATCAAGCACTGTTAGTGAAAATGAAGTTAGCTTTACCACCTCTACTGGTTTAATTATTTCCCTGCTTTCTCTGGAGGCAGCCACCATCATAAATTTGGTGTAAATTCATTAAATTCTCGATTTTATATTTTTCTACACATATGTGCAATTACAAATAACATATGGTATTGTTTTGTGTACCTTAAAATTTTTGAGCAAACGGCATCATATTTTTATATTATTCTGAAATATTCACTTTATGAGATCTATTCATTGTGATACACATGGATCTATTTTTTTAACTGCTTATAACATGCCATCATTTGCATTTACTGCAAATTACTTAAAGTTCTTGTACTGATGGTCATTTAGCTTACTTCTAAATTTTCACTAAGGAAACTCTGTTGGGATAAACATGGACACAGGTACCAGAGTTTCTCCAGAACATATACTAGCACATAGAATTGCTGACTATATTTATTTTCAATTTTGTTATGCATTGCTAATAATTCTCCAATGTGGTTGACTCCGTCTACCCTTCTACCAGGAGTTTGTGATAGTACTGGTTTCTCTACACCTTTGTCAAAGATTGATATTGTTAGACTTCTTTTAAATTTTTTTTTACCAACCTGATAGGTGTGAAATATCCAATCATGTTTTAATTTTCATTTCCTGGATTATGAGTGAGATTGATCATCTTTTTGAGTGTTAATTGGTGATGTGGTTTTCTTCCTTGAATTTCTGAAATTATTTATTCCTTTCTCTATGGAGTTATTTGTCTTTTTTCTGTCGGTTTATAGAACATACACTCTGAGAACTAATTTTTCGTATGTTATGCATATTGCAAATATCTCCTCTCTGACTGCTGTTTAGTCTATTAACCATGTTACAAGTATCTCCCCCCAGTCTGTGGTTTATCTCTATGATTTGATTTGTAGTGTTTTCTCATACAGAAGGATTGCGTTCTAAAGTAGTCAAATTCATCATTCCTTTCTTTTATGAACTGTGATTTTGTGGTCTTTTCCCTAAAACTTTTTCCAAATCATGTGGCCATGTGGATATCCTCCTATACTTTCTTTCCTATATTTTAAAGTTCTACTTTTCATTTGTAGTTTTTGAATTCTTCTAATACTTATATTAGTGTATGGTATGAAAAGTGAATTTAATGTTATTTTTTCTACATGGGAAGCCAGGGGTCCTCATACCCTCACATTATTTATTCAATAGGTCATTCTTTCTCCACTGAATTTGTTTTAATTAACAAACTAAAATTTATTTTTTTCCTTGTAAAACTGTGTGAATTTTAACACAAGTATACATTTGTGTGACTACCACCATAGTCAGGAAACAGAACAGTTTCTGTGACAGAACTGTAAGGAGAAATACACAAATCACAAGTATAGTTGGGCAGTAACACTCCTTTCTCAACAATTGGTAAAATAACTAGGTAAAAAAATCAGCAAGGATATAGAAGAACTCAATAACACTTAAACCAACACATCCTAATAAACAATTATGGAACACGCTATTCAACAACAGCAGAATATATATTCTTTTCAAGAACTGGTAGATATATACCAAAATAGAAAATATCCTGGATTATAAGACAAACCGCAACCAATTTAAAAAGTTGAAGTCACACAGAGTGTTTCTTATCACAATGGCATCAAATTAGAGTCAATAACAGAAAGAGAAGAAAATCTCCAAACATTTAGAACTGAACAGCACACTTCTAAGTAACCCACAGGTTAATGAGGAAGTCTCTAGGGAAATTAAAAAATATATTAACCCAGATGAAAATGAAAATATAACATATCAAAATTTGTTGGGCACAGCTAACTCAGTGTTGAGAGGAAAATTTATAGCACTAAATGCTTACCACGTGAAAGAGGAACAGTCTTATGTCAATAATCTAAGCTCCTACCTCAAGAACCTGGAAAAAGAAAAGAAAAATAAACCCAAAGCAGGCAAAAAGAAGGAAATAATAAAGATAAGAGCAGAACCCAATAAAATTGAAAATAGAAAAACAAGAGAAAAAATCAATGAAGCAAAAAGCTGCTTCTTTGAAAAGATTGGAAGAGATCAATTAAATTGACAAACCTATAGCAAGAATGACAGAAAAAGAGGGAAGACATAAATCCTCAATATTAGGAATGAAACGTGAGATTTTACTCAGACTCTTCAGACATCAAAAAGATAATAAAAAAAATAATACAAACGACTGTACACACATAAATTTGTTCACTTAGATAAAATGGATCAATTTCTTGAAAAGAAGATACTACCATTATTCACCCAATATGAAATAAATGATTGACTAGCCCTAAAACTATTAAGGACATTGACTTTATAATTTAAAAACTCTCAAAAACAAAACACAAAAGCAAAACCACCTTGTCCAGACAGTTTCACTGGAAGGTTGTACAGAACATTTAAAGAAGAATTAACACCAATTCTACAAAATCTTTTCTAAAAATAGAAGGAGAGGGAAAGTGTCCAGATTCATTTTATGAAACCAGATTTACCCTGACACCAAAATCAAAGATAGCACGAAAAAGAAAACTAAAGACCAATATCTCACATAAATATAGATGCGAAAGCCTTAAGAAACTATTAGAAAATGGAATTCAGCAACATATAAAAAAGAATCATACATCATGACCAAATGGTTTTACTCTATGGATGCAAGGATGGTTCAATATTCAAAAATCAATAATTATAGTTCATCGTATTAACAGAAGGAAAATCACATGGTCATGTCAATTGATGTAGGAAAAGTATATGACAAAATCAACACCTATTTATGATAAAAACTATTGGAAACTATGAATAGAGGGTAACGACCTCAGCTTGATAAAGAAAATACGCAAAAAATCTCTAGAGCTAGCATCATACTTAATGAGAAAGACTGAATACTTTTCCCCTAAGAAGGAGAACAACGAAAGGATATTCACTCACACCGCTGCTACTCAACATACTCTGGGAAGGTCTAGCCAGCTCAATAAGAAAAAAAAAAAAGACATACAGTTCAGAAAAGAAGGAATAAAACTGTCCCTGTTTGTAAACAACATGATTAAATACACACACATACAAAAAAATCTAGCTGAGATTTTGATAGGAATTGCATTAAACCTATACCTCATTTGGGGAGAATTAACATCTTTACTATTTGAATCTTCCAAACCATGAACACACTGTGTCTCTCCATACATTTGCATCTTCTTTCATTTATTTCATTAGTATTTCGTATTTTGCAATGTACAAGTCCTGAACATGTTTTGTTAGATCTAAACCCAAGTATTTCATTTTTTTGAGCAATTGGAAATGGTGTTGTAATTTTAACTTCGGAATTAACGTATATGACTCTCCATTTATTTAGATACTTTCTTTTCTTTTTTTTTTCAAAGATTGGCACCTGTGCTAACATCTGTTGCCAATCTTTTTTTTTTTTTTCTTCTCCTTCTTCTTCTCTCCAAAGCCCCCCAGTACATGGTTGTATATGCTAGGTGTAGGTCCTTCTGGTTTTGCTATGTGGGATGCTGCCTCAACATGATCTGATGAGCAGTACCATGTCTGCACCCAGGGTCCGAACTGGTAAAACCCTGGGGCACTGAAGCCAAGCTTACAAACTTAACCACTCAGCCACAGGGCTGACCCCAACATTCTTTATTTTCTTTCATCAGCTTTTTGTAGTTTTCAACATATAGATTCTGTGCATGTTTTGTTTCATTATTTTTGTACCTAAGTAGTTGAGTTTTTACCTGTATAATATCCTTATTTATCCTTGATAATTTTCTTTACTCTGAAGTCTACTTTATTTCTTGTTCATATACCAATACCCAGATTTCCTAAATTTCCTATTTGTATGGTATATATTTTTAAATCCTTTTACTTTCATCTTACTTTTATCATTACATTTGATGTAAGATTTGCAGAAAGTATATAATTGGGACATGTTTTTTGTTTGTTTGTATTTTGGGTTTTGTTGTTAATCCATTTTGACAATCTCTATCATTCAAAGGGTGTGTTTAGACCATTTACATTTAATGTAATTATTGATATGTTTGAAATCAGGACTACTATTTTATTGCTTGTTTTAGTTTACTTCTAGGTGTATATGAATCATCAGTGTGATATGGTGATCAAAATATTGTTGACTGGAATACTATTCAAGAATCAACTGGAATGAATTACTGATATGTGCCATGCTGGCATATGTCACAGCATGGGTTAATGTCCATGTATTACGCTGAGTGAAAGATGCATTGAGAGCTCACACTGTGTGATTCCACTTATACGAAATTGTGAAGCAGGCCAAAAAAAAATAAGCACAGTTGTTGCCTCTGAAGGGATAGGGTGAGGATTAGCTGGGAAAGGGCATAAGAGAACTTTCTGGGGTTATGGTATTTTTCTATAGTTTGGTGGATGTTTGGGTCCCACAGATGTATGCATTTCTCAAACCTCGGGCAATGTACATTTAAGATTTGTGCATTTCATTGTATGTAAATTTTACCTCAAAAGAAAAATAATTATAAACATATACTCAACTCTAGATAATGCTATGCTTATTGCAGAAATGGAAAAAGTACTGATGGCTGCAAATCATTTTGAAACATGTCAGAAATAAGGCAGCTAAAGGACGGATAGAGGCATGGATAAATGGATAGGTATGTGATAAAGCAAGTATAGCAAAATGTTAATGGTAGAATCTAGGTGGTGGGTATATTGATGTTCACTGTAAAGTTCTTTCAATTCTAGTGTATGTTTAAAATTTTTCACAATAAAATGTTGGAAAGAAATATATTATGGGATCCACACTGGCCCCGATAGTGTGGCACAGTCCTGGGATAGCCACCTGGAGGCTGTAAGGTAGAAGCCACATTGTGTGGAGAATGATTGTCAGAAGAAAGGATGACATTCTTTCATTCCCAAGGGGAGGGGTAATTTTTTTCTAGGTTGCTCCAGAGGGTAGAATTAGGACACACGGGTGGAAGTTATAAGCCAGTCAATTTGTACTCAGTAAAAACTTCCCAGTGACTAGAACTAGCCAAACATGAGATGGGACGCTTCATAAGGGGAATGTTCCCCATGCCTGAGCGGAAGCTGGCCAACTACTTATCAGAGATATCTTAGAGAAAATTCCTATAGAGAATTGGTGACGATTATTTTTCCTTCTGATCCTGATTCTGTGTGTTCCAGGTATTAGGATGTGACATTTTTGAGCAGAGGTTGGCAAACTATAACCAGAGGCAAACTTCAGCCCGATGCCTATTTTTGTCGATAAAGTTCTATTGGAACACAGCCATGCGCATTCATTTCTATATTGTGTATGGTGGCTTTCATGTCACAACAACCAAGCTGAATAGTCACAAAATCTACAATATGTACTATCTTGGCCCTTTAAGAAAAAGTTCTGGAAGATTTGGGCTTCACATCTCCCCATCCCCTTGAGTAGGTCACCCTGCTTCTCTGTGCTTTGGCAGCACACTCTAGTTTCAGAACTCAGTGCAATGCCTGGAACACAGCTGGTGCTCAATAAATACTTGAGTTAAGGAGACAGAGGGCGATTGAAAGATTGGCAAGGTAGCATCTTACAGCAAGGACTTTGAAAAAGTCTGTAGGCTCCGTAAGGGCAGGAACCTTCTCTGTCACGTTCCCACTTGATACACGGCCCACCACATGGTAGACCCTCATGAAGTGTTTGTGGAATGGAATTGAACAGGTTTGCACACGTGGCATTTTATTTTTCAAACATTGGCCACTGTTTCCTCGGACTGCCTCTTGTCAACAGACCAGCAGTCTTGGCCGGCTTTGAGAAGCATGAAGGAAGAGGCAGTTCCTCTCTTGCCCTTAGGCCGATGTCCCTGTTCTCACAATTAGTACATCTTTGACTGGCCCAACTCAGGAACAGCGACGCTGTGCCAGAAGGGCATGAGTGAGTTGGACCGTTTCATCAGCTGAGCCATCATCTCCTTGTCAGGAGTTGGCCACGCTGAGAGACTTGGGCTTGTTATCTTACCAGCACACACTGTTCCTGGCTTCCACCCACAATACTTGAGTCCCATCTAAAGGTGACCCAGGGTTTCAAATTGTCTGAATTTATTGCATTCCATAGCGCATTAATACATAAAGATCTAAATCAAGGTTTCCACCAGGATTGGGCATGATGGATCCGCTCTGTAGGAACCAGGGCTGCTCTCTATTCCCGTGATTCCTTGGGTTTCCTCATCCTTCAGGAGGCATGTCCAATGTCATCTCCTCCAGGAAGCCTTCCCTGAACTCAATTGTGAAACTCCCTGTCATGTTCACGACGATCCAAAAGGACTTTGGAATAGCAGTCACGAAACTCTGAGCCATCCTCCACGCCTAATGACAATCTAACCCTAAATCAGATAGAGAATAAAGATGGAGAGCAAGAATTCTCGAAGATGAAAAATCTAATCTCAACTCTTTTACTAGCTTAACACTAGGGGTTTTCATCTGAGAAGGGGAAGAATTTCTGCCTCACCTCGACAGGTAGGGAGTTCAGAGTTTCTCACCCCACACGGCTTTCCTCAAAGCTTCTTGAGTTCTACCTTCTCATAACCCCATTTCTCTTGTTGTAAGACCCCAATGCACTGAATGTTTATGTCCCCACAAAATTCATATGTCACATCCTAAGCTCCCATGTGATGGCATTAGCAGGGGGAGCCTTTGGGAGGTGATTAGGTCATAAGGGTGAAGCCCTCACGAATGGCATTAGTGCCCCTATAAGAAGAGACACGAGAGAGCTCTTCCACCATGTGAGGACACAGCAAGAAGATGGCCATCTATGAGCCAGGAAGAGGGCCCCCACCAGACACGGAATCTGCTGGCGTCTTGATTTTGGACTTCCTAACCTCCAGACCCATGAGAAATAAATATTTGTTGTTTAAGCTGCCGGTCTATGATATTTTGGTTATAGCTGTCCAAATGGACTAAGACGCCGGCATGAAACTTAGTATTGGGCATATATTTGCTAGTGACTGCCCAGTAGCAACTTCAGATATTTTAGCTTTCTTGTGTTAGATTATAAAGCTTCCTGACGTTTTTAATTTTTCTTAAATGACAATAACATAAGAGAGCTTTCCAGTGGGCTGGAAATCGTCTACACCTTGATCAGGGTGGTGGTTAGCCAGGTGTATCCATGGGCAAACACCCACCAAGCTCTACACTTAAGCTTAGTGCCCTTTGCTGTACCCTGCTCCACTTTGTGCAAAGTGAAGACAATAATAATGAGATGGTGGTTTATTTAACACTCGCTACGCACCAGGCACTGGCTAGGGGTTTACATACATTATTTTTATCTTCGCAACAACTGAGTGAAGTTGGTATCGTCATCCCCACTGCACAGATGAGTAAACTGAGGTTCAAAGAGATAGGGTCCTTTGTCCAGGGCCACACACCTTGTCAGTTCTGGAGTCAGGGGCCACACTCAGGCAGATTCAACTGCGAATCTCATGCTCTTCTCAAGCGAGCTCACCAGGGCCTCAAGGGAAAAAGACACGCACTCACCTGCGTGCACATATGCATGCACACACATATGCACACGTGTGTGCGTACACATGCATGCACCTTCATTTATTCAAAATGAGTTTTCAAACTAAAATTCCAAAGTACATCTTATAAAAGATGATGAATAAATTTATCCCTCCCAAGGAAATGCAAATACAAGAGCAATCTGAAAAAGACTTGCCAAGGGCGAACCCAGAACAGTGCTTCCCAACCCCTACGTGCACTGACCACTTGGGCACCCTGTTAAAATGCAGATTCTGATTCAGGACACCTGGGGTGGGATCAGAAGCTGGGCATTTCTCGCAGGCTCCAGGTGACGTCACTGCAGCTGGTCTGAACAGATCCATACTATACGTAGTCAAACATCAGAGCATGTTTTGATGCACGTGTGATCGATTGATTCATTATAGTAAAACATGAGAAATTGCTTAGAAAATTAGACAGTAGTTCCTGCAAACGCAAAATACTGGCGTTGTTCCTGGACAGGTTAGAAACCTAATTTTCATTCAAAGGGACCCATTTGAAACCCATTTCTGAGGGGTCCAACTTGAGGCCTACAGCTCAGAGCCCACCTTGCAGCCAAGTGTCTGGTGCCCCCACAGCCCACCCCACCCTGGCTCCCAGGGACACCCAAGGTGGCTACCCACAATCTTTTTCTGTAGGAGGGAGACCCTGGGCTCTGTTTACAGTTCCCTCCAATGGCTTACACACCTGCAGCTCCAGGTGTGACGTCGAGGTTATAACCAAACCCTGAGAGTCTGCGTTTGTAGATGAACAGGATTGACAGCTTCTGGCTCCTGCCATCCTCTTCTCTCACTCTCCCTGCCCCCCAGATTTTCACCGAAGCCAATTGGCATGTCGGCAGCACACTAGCCAGGCTATGGGAGCTGTCAGTTTGTAAAGTTCAGACAGAGCGTGGGACTCAGCTCCCGGTCTACCCGTAGCGGCTGTCTCATTTATTACTGAGAGATCAAAATAACTGTTGGTAGGGGCACAGCTAACTTAGCCTGACATACCTTGCAGGCTGAAACAAAGAAAGCTTCCCGTCCAGCCAGCTCTTGCATCCTGATCAACAGTTTGCTCCCTGAGATCACGCAGTGTCTCAGCAAGAAGGAAAAAATAACAGAGAGAGAGAAATACCCGTAAAGGTGTTGTGATTCTTGGCGTTGTGCTACCATGCAATCTGAAGCTCAGCTCTGAGACCTCAGGAATATTATTCTTTGATTTTGGTGAAATATATGCAGAGAAGGAGTTTTTGTTGTGTGTTTCTCCGTATGCATGCATTTCTAACCATCCCAGGCAGGCCATGAGGGAATGACGATCCAAAGACTGAGTGGATGTGAGAAATGAAGGAGAAATACAGGGTACCGGCCCCAGGTTCAGGAACGCCTTGGCGGTAGTCAGCAGCAAGTTAGACTTGGAGCCGCCAAGAACGGTCGCCCCCATAGTGGTCTCTTTTGTAAGATGCTGATATGCAGGGTCTGAATAGCATTGCCAGCAGCTTTGTGGACAAGCCTGTTATAAGCCCTCGACAAAGATTCAGTTATTTGGCTGTTGTTATGGGAACGGTACAATTATGGCCAAATTGGAGTGGTGATGGGGGACAAAAAAGAAAGTGGATTGGGAGTGGGCAAAATCGCTATTTTTGTCCAAACATATTTTTACAGATCACCTGGACTGAATGTGAACAGTAATCAGGAAGAACAGGCAGCAGAAACCCTGCTTGCCCTGGGGGATTACAGCCAGAGTTTGTGCTAAAAAAAATCACCCTTAGAGAAAATATCACATCCTCTTACTTTCTTTGTAATTTTACAAAAATCCTATAATTGTGCATCAGAGCAGGAAGTTCAACAACGTTCAAAGATTCTCTGTGGCCTCTCTCCTTTTGTTACCTAAGTTAATACTTGCCTGAAATATGTAATTTTGCAGTTTAAGTTTCTTGATGGAAAATCTAAAGAATCAGTCAATAATCTTCCAAAAGAATTGTTATCATTATCCAGACTTAATACTGTTATCAAGCAAATGCCTGGCTACAAGCTAATTAAGATAGCAACCGGAACACCAAAGCAATCCAAGCTATTGAAACCGAGCTTCTTTTTCAAAGCTATGGGCAAGAAGAGCAGGTTATTTCCCATGAAAATGGCCACGGGTTCACACAATGCTGTCCCCCTTCCATCTCCAAAATCATGGAAATAGTGAATAAAGTATAAAAATATGTTTTAAGACTTAATTCCCCTTGAAAAACACATAGATTCTTTGGGAGCTAAATCCTGCAATGTAGAGAGAACAGAGGATTGTCCCCACATATCCCAGGACTGCGTCATCTGGGGTGGGCTTTTCCACCCATGTATAGAGACTAAAACATTGCAGCAGTGGCCCAGGGCAATTGCCTGAGCTGGCAGGAATGAGCAAAGGCACCTGCAGAACTGGCCTGGTGTCAAATCACACTCTGTCAATGTCCCTGTGGGACAGGAACTCAAGGCACAAATATAAGACCTTGTTACTCAGGAACCCAGAGGGCCACAAAGAAGCCACTGCAAATCTGCTGGTAAGTGATCCCAGGGAGGGGAAACCTACACAAGCATAGAATTTCTATTCAAGATGAGCTTTCAAACTCAAATTCCAAAGCACATCTTATAGGAGATGACCAATAAGTTCATCATCCCCAAAGAAATGAAAATATTAGAGCGATCTGAAAAGGACTTTAAATAAGTACAACTATAATCCTCAAGATAAGGCAGGGAACTACACCCACAGAACACTATCAAGATAATGAACAAAAATGAAGCAGACAAGAATGGAGAAAAAAGTGAGGTTTTTAAAAAATTAAAAATCCTGGAAATAGGATCTTCCACTTACAGAAGGATGGAGCTCATGTACTCATGCCCTAAAAACTCTGGACATTATACATAAAACAAACACCGAAAGGTGCTGAAGGTGGAGAGAAGGAGGCAGACCTCCTAGGGACCTCAGTTTGAGTCTACTTTTTGCCTCTTGTATCCAAGATCGGGCAGTGGAAAAGCTAGCAACTTAGAAACACCAACAAGCACATAGCAAAAAGAAAAAAATCTCCAAGGACAGCCTGCTCTCTCTAGCTAAAGGACCAGGAAAGTGCAGCCTAGCAAGACAGAAAACATTTAGACAATAACCACTCTATTGTAGGCAAACACCACAGAAAACACTGTGCCCCACCCACACCCACCAGCAAAGGCCAAGTGAAAGCCAACCCTTGCATCCTAGCTGAGTGGTAATGAGGTCCCACCCAATGGTGTCAGTGGAGACCACATGGGGAGCCAGGACTTCCACCCCTGCCTGGTAGGATGACATGTCCATCCACCTCCTTGCTGGAGTGGTGTCAGAAGAGCCAAGAGGAGAATCAGAACACTCACCACCATTCAGTGGTAACAAGGCTATTTCCATGCGGTGACAGTGGACACCATATGGAAAGGAGTAAGAAAGACTCATGCACCTACCAGCAAGGGTGGTATCAATGGCAGGTATCCGATGGAAACCTGAAGCCACCCCTCCACCCAGCAGTAACGAGGAACACCTCTCCTTCTGATGTCATTGGGGGTCAAGTGGGGAACCTGCATTTCCCCCCTACACCTGGAAGTAACAAGGGAGCATCCTCTTCATCTGCTGAAGAAGTGTAGAAAACGCCTACTAATACAGAAGATTTAAATAATATCGAGAATCTCATAACATAATACCCCAAACGTCCAGTGTCAATCAAATACTACTCATCACATCAAGAACCAGAAGAATCTCAACTTGAATAGGAAAAGAGAATCAACATACGCCATAGTGAGTTGAACAGTATCTTCCCCAAAATTCATGTTCACCTGGAACCTCAGAACATGTATCCAGAAATAAGGTCTTTGTGGACGCAGTTAGTTGAGGATCTCAAGATGAAAAATCATCCTGGATTTAGGGTGGGCCCTAAATCCAATGATTGGTGTATTTTTAAGAAGAGGAGAGAACACAGAGAGATAGACAGAGAAGAAGGCCATGTGAAGACAGAGACAGAGATTGGAGTGATGCATCTAAAAGCCAGGGAATGCTGCGGATTTCTGGCAGCCACAAGAAGTTAGAAGAGAAGCATGGGACAGTTTCTCCCTCAGAGCCTCCAGGAGGAACCAAACCTGCTGACACCTTGATCTCAGACTTCTAGCCTCTAGAACTTACAAGAGAGTAAATTTCTTTTAAGTCACCCAGTTTACAGTAATTTGTTATGGCAGCCCTAGCAAACTAGGGCAGATGCCAATACTGAGATGACACAGATGTTAGAATCATCCAACAAAGATTTTAAAGCACTCATTACAAAATGCTTCAATGAGCAATTACGAACACACTTGAAATGAATGAAAACATAGAAAGTCCCAGCATACAAATGGAAGAAAAAACATAGAATACAAATTTTAAAACTGAAAAATACAACCACCAAAATAAAAATCTCAATGGATGGGCTTAACAGCAGAATGGAGAGCACAGAGGAAAGAATTAGCAAACTTGAATAGATGTTCTGACAATAGAAAATACCCAGTCTGAACAACAGAGAGAAAATACACTGGAAAAAAAAGAAAGGGGCAGAGCCTCAGGAATCTGTGACACTATAACCAAAGACCTAACATTCGTGTTATCTGAGTTCTAGAAGGAAAGGAGAAAGTGGGTGGGGCTGAAAAATGTCTTCAAAGGAATAGTCACTGAAAAGTTTCCAAATTTGGCAAAAGACATAAATTTATAGATTCAAGAAGCTGAGTAACCCAACAGGATACGCTGAAAGAGATCCATATATATCACAGTCAAATTTGCTCAATTTGTACATTTTGCTCGATCTGCTAAAGTATGGATACCAGCAGCCTGTTAAACGTTCTATATATATAATGTAACACCCAGAGAAACAACTAACAAATCTATGAAAGAGATGCATTCATTCAAAAGCACTATAAATAAATTGAAATGGAATTAGGAAAAAAATGATGAAGTGAAACACAAGAAAGTAGGAAAAAGAAAACAGGAATTAAAAACAGGAAATAGATTCCAGTTTCAGCTCCCACACATAAACAGCTTGGAAGTCATCACTCCCGTCCTCCCACAAGAAAAATGCTGAACAAACCAAAAATCAACAACTCTGCTTAGATGCCTCATAGAATTGAGGTCACAGGAGAAACCGCTGCCTTGAAACTTGGAGAAAGAGGTGAAGACAGAGAATCACAGATTAGGGGGAGCAGAAGCTGCTGGAGAGTTGAAACTCCTGGAGACCCAGTCTTGGGGGAGACCCACACTTTCACAAGTTGTGTCTCCAAAGGGCTTACCAGAGTCTCCCAGTGAGGACTGGAGAGAAATCCCCTCATACTTCAGGCAAGAAAAAGCAAAGAGTAACCATTTTGAAATACATGCAGAACATTCTGTTCTCAGCAACAAAGGATTGCTCTCAAGGGAAACTTCCAGAACTTTCCCTAATCCAGAAGAAGGACAATTAGACACCAGAGCCATTCTAGCCTCCCTATCTCACATACAGGGAGGAAAATAGGCTAAAAAAACTCTTCTGAAGGTCATAGCCCAGGGACTCAGGTCCAGTAAAAACAAACAAACAAACAAAAAACCTGATATTTAATCATAAGATGATAGAATGTCCCCCCCACCCCCAGCATGTCACCACCATATCAACAGGGCTCTAGCATAATAACAGTGGATGAGAGCCAAGAGAGCTGCATTACACAGACCCTACTTAGAAAGAAGTTTCCAGGGAAACCTAATGACAACAGGGAGAAAAAACAGGGACACCAGAGGACACTGAAGCCTCTGACACCTAAAGCCTCAGAAAACATTAACACAGCTTAACCCCTAGCCAGACAATCATAAAACCTCCCACCAAAGGCTTGCTTGCGTCAGTTCCCATTACCTGATACATCATGCTTGACTTTCAACAAGAAATTACAGGCATGCTAAAAGGCAAGGAAAAACAGAGTCCGAAGAGACAAAGCAAGCTTCAGAACCAAACTCAGATATGACACGGATTTAAAATTATCAGGCTGGGGATTTAAAGTAACCATAATTACTATGCTAAGGGAGCTAACGGAAAAAGTGGACAACATGCACTAACAGATAGGTAACGTAAGCAGAGAGATGGAAATGCTGATAATGGATCAAAAGGAAATGCTAGAAATAAAAAACACTGCAACAGAAATGAAGAATGCTGGAGGTGGTTGAGGAAAGAACCATTCAGCTTGAAAAATGGCAGTAAAAACTTCCCAAACTGAAAGGCAGAGAGAAAGAAGAATGAGAAAAAAAGGAACAGAATACCCAAGAACTGTGGGACGATTACAAAAAGTATAACGTATGTGTAATGGGAATTCCAGGAGGAGAAGAAAGAGAGAAAGGAACAGAGGAAATATTTGAAGTAATAATGACTGAGAATTTTTCAAAATTAGTGAGACACCAAACTACACTTACAGGAAGCTCAGAGAACATCAAGGAGGATAAATACCAAAAGGTCTACACCTGGGCGTATCATACTCAAACTACAGAACGCCAAAGGCAAAGAGAAAGTCTCGAAAGGCCAGAGGAAGAAAACCCCTCACTTACAGAGGAACAAGGATGAGAATTACATCAGCGTTCTCTTCACAAACCACACAAACAAGAAGAGAGTGGAGTGGAATATTTAATGTGTTGAAAGAAAAAAAGACCTCCAACCTAGAAATCTGTATCCAGCAAAGTTATCCTTCAAAAGTTGAGAAGAAACGCTTTCTCAGACAAACAAAAACTGAGCAATTTGTTGCCAGTAGACCTGTCTTGTGAGAAATGTTGAAAGAAGTTCTTCAGAGAGGAGAATGCTGTAGATCAGAAAGTCGGATCTACGTAAAGAAAGGAAGAGCATTAAAGAAGGAATAAAGGAAGATAAAATAATATTTTATTTTTCTTATTCTTAATTGATCTGATAAATAACTATTTGTTCAAAATAATAATAGCAACAATGTATCGGGTTATTCGGCCAATGGATACGTGAAATGCATGACAGCAATGTTATACAGGATGCGATGGAGAAATCAAGATTACTCTGTTATACGGTATTGATGTACAGTGGTATTTGAAAGTGGACTTGGACTAGCTGTAAATGCATATTGAAAATACTAAAAAATTTCTTAAAAGAAATGTAATTGACATGCTACCAGAAAGGAAAAAACTGGACCATATAAAATGCTCAATTCAAACCAGAGAAGGCAGAAAAAGAGAGGATGGCCAAAGAAAGAAAGAAACAAGCAAAACAAAACAAAAGAACAAGGGCTACAAATAGAAGACAATTGTAAATATGCTAGATATTAACTCAACAATAAGAAGCTGAACTCAGGCCAGTCTTATTTCCTATCACTTCCACCCTAGTCCCGTAAACCCTGTAGATAATTGCTTACGTTCATTTCTGTTTATCTTTCCTACGTTCCTTTGAAGAAAAAAAAAATCAAATACACACAAATACATACAAAACTTAGCATATTATAATACTCTTTTGCAGTTTGCTTTTTCACTTAATATATCCTGGAAATCACTCTATCAGTTCTTAGGCGTCTTCTTCATCGTTTTTTCAGCTACATAGCAATCTATTGCATGGAGGTATCATAATTTATTCAATCAGCCTCCTATGAATGGGTGTTTAGGATCTTTCCAATATTTTGCCTTTAGGAACAAGTCTGCAATAGCTGGCCTGTTCGTATGTTGTTTCATATTTGTGGAGGTGTGTCTTCAGGGTGAATTCCTAGAAGGGAAATTGGTGGGTCGAAGGGTAAATGCTGTGCAGTTGGCTGGATATTGCCAGATTCCCTTCTGGAGAGGTTAGCCGTTTTGCACCCTACTGCATCTTCTCCAACAGTGTGCTGTTCAGGTCTTGAATTTTTGCCAAAATGAAAGCTAAGAGATGGTACCTCAGTGTAGTTTTGATTTCTCTTGTTAAGAGTAAAGTTGAATATCTTTTCATATATCTAAAAGGGCTATTTGGGTATTGATATTTATAAACTATGTGATTATGTCTTTTGCTAATTTTTCAGGCAAGTTTGTGGTTTTTCATCCCTCCCTTTTAAAAAACTTTTTATAAGGGCCAGCCCCATGACTGAGTGGTTAAGTTCGTGCACTCCACTTTAGTGGCCCAGGATTCGCTGGTTCAGATCCTGGGCACAGACTTACACACCACTCATCAAGCCATGCTATGGCAGCATCCCACAGAGAAGAGCCAGAATGACCTACAAGTAGGATATACAACTATGTATTGGGACTTTGGGGAGAGGGGAAAAAAAAGAGGAAGATTGGCAACAGATGTTAGCTCAGGGCCAACCTTCCTCACACACACACACACACACACGCACACAAAGCCTCACGACAGCAAAGGTGGGACAATTTTCTTAAAAAGAGCTTTTTATATTAGGGATATTTATCTGTAATACAGGTTATACTTATGTTCGCTGGTTTTTTGTTGTTTGTTTTTTATGCTGCGTACGTTGATTTTTTTAATGATAAAAAGGTATGTTTTTCATACAAAGTTGTTAGTCTTTTTATTTATTGCATCTGGATTTTTCCTCATAGTTAGAAAGGATTTCTCCACACCCAGGTTTTAAAGCAATTCATCAATTCTAAAAACACTTGTGCAGCTTCATTATTCATATTAGATTTCTAATCCATTTTGAATTTGTTCTATTTTATGGTGTGAGGAATGGATTCAATTTTATCTATATTCAAATACCTATCACAAAACCATTTATTAAAAAGTCTCTCTGTTCCCCCAGTGATTTGAGATGTCACATTTATCACATATTAGATTTTCTTATGTCCTTGGGTCTATTTCTAGATTTTCTATGGATATTTCTACTTATACACTAGTAGCACACTCTTAATTATGGAGCCTGTATCATATGTTTTAATATCTGGAAGAGTATTCAGGCTTCATTTTCCTTTTTAGTGGTTTCCCTATTTTTGCATGTTTATTTTTCTATTTGAACATTTAAATCAACTTGTCTAGCTCCAGGAAAAAAGAACTTGGTATTTTTAAGGAGCATTTGACATTTTCATGATCTTGAGCCATCTTTGCAAGAACAAGGGCTATCCTTCTATTTTCCCAAGTTTGTTTTTGTGGAAACATATTGGATCCTTTATTAGAAATTTCACATCTTGTGCTAAGTAGGATAAATACAAATAAATTCACACACAGACAGTTTTTAGTGACAGACACTATGGAAAACACTATAGGGATTCCTCAAAAAATTAAGAATAGAACTACCATATGACCCAGCTATTCCACTTCTGGGTATTTCTCCTAAGAATATGAAAACACTAATGTGAAAAGATATTCTCTCCCCTAGGTTCATTACAGCATTATTCACAATAGCCAAGCCTTGCAAACAAGCTAAGCGCCCATCAAGGGGTGAATGGATAAAGAAGATGTAGTATATATACACAATGGAATACTACTCAGCCCTAAAAAAGATGAAATCTTGCCATTTGCGACAACATGGATGGACTTTGAGGGTACTATGCTAAGCAAAATAAGTCAGATGGAGAAAGTCAAACACCATATGATTTCACTCATAAGTGGAAGATAAAAACAAATATGTAGATACAGAGACTAGATTGGTGGTTACCAGAGGGGAACAGGGAAGGGAGGAGGGCAAAAGGGGTGATTAGGCACATGTGTGTGGTGACGGATAGTAATTAGTCTCTGGGTGGTGAACATGATGTGGTCTACACAGAAATCAAAATATAGTGATGTAGGGGCTGGCCCCGTGGCTGAGTGGTTAAGTTTGCGCGCTCCGCTGCAGGCGGCCCAGTGTTTCGTTGGTTCGAATCCTGGGTGCAGACATGGCACTGCTCATTAAACCACGCTGAGGCAGCGTCCCACATGCCACAACTAGAAGGACACACAACAAAGAATATACAACTATGTACTGGGGGGCTTTGGGGAGAAAAAGGAAAAAATAAAATCTTTAAAAAAATATATATATAGTGATGTACACCTGAAATTTATATAATGTTATAAACCAATGTGACCTCAGTAAAAAAATGGAAAAAAAAGAAATTCTCAGATATATGATGATGAGTGGCTGTAGGTAACAGCATTATTAACATATTTCTGAATTATAACATTGGTTGAAAACTCATCTATAAAAATAGATTTTTTAGGGGCTGGCCCCATGGCCGAGTGGTTAAGTTCACACACTCTGCTTCAGCAGCCTGGGGTTTCGCCAGTTTGGCTCTTGGGTGAGGACAGGGCATTACTCATCCAGCCACACTGAGGCTGCATCCCACATGCCACAAATGGAAGGACCTACAACTAAAAATATACAACTAGGTACCGGGAGGGGCTTTGGGGAGAAAAAGGAAAAATAAAATCTTTTTAAAAAAATGATAATTTTTTAATAAAAAACTTATGTAAAATAAAAGTAATTTTACATCTTTAAAAAAAGAAATTTTACATCTAGTGCTAAGTAGGATAAATACAAATAAATTCACACATAGACAAATTTCCTGAAACTGCAGAGTATCAAAGATGGGCAGAAAAAGATTCACAGCTGCCAGGGAGAAGACATCAATTATGCACAAAAACAATCAGGCAGACAGCCCATGAGTAAGATTAGATGCCAGGAAAGATAAAATTGCTGAGGAAGAACAATTGTCAGTGTGGAATTATATACCCAGATAAGGTATCACCCGAGAGCAAGGGCAAAATAAAGATATTTTCACATATAAAAAGAGGATGGCCTCCATCCCGCCGTAAGAAAGCTGTTAAAGGCTGTACTTCAGCAAAAAGAAAGGTACACGCTGGTGATGGAGTGGAACGCAGGAAGCAAGCATAAGCAAGAACATCATTAAATATGTTGATAAATCTCAGTAACTATTGACTTTAAGAAAAGCTATTTTTGTGTTTACAAAAGATAGATGTGAACCTCTACAGAGCAGTAACATGGAAAATGGGAGGGAAGAGGGTGAATTTGCCAAAGCCCTTTTCCTGCTTGAGAGAAAAACAGAGACACTGCATAACCTTAGGCTTTTGAGAAAATATAAAGTATAGGTGTTAAGAATTTATAGGAACAAAGGAAGAACAGAAATATAAGCTATCACCTCCAACACAGTAAAGAAAGAAAAGACAGTAAAGAAACTTTATCAATCTGTAGAAGAAAGGAAAGAAGTGGGAGGGGAGAGGAACGTGGCAAATAGAAAAATATAAAATAAGATGACAGAATTAAATCTCAATAAGTCAATAATCACAATAAATGTGATTGGGTTAAACTCACCTGTTAAGTACCAGATTGAATTTAAAACACAGTTATATGCTGCGTATGAATAAGAGATACACGTAAAACCAAATGGCTCAGACAGGTTAAGATTAAAAGGCTGCTTTTAAGTTAATTCTTTGTCCCCTGTAGTTTTTTTGTTTTTCTTATCCCCACTGCAAGGATTTACATGTATTTTGGAAAACAGCTTGTTCCATCAGCCCATCATTTGCAGTCTGTTGGGGTGGGTTGGTCTGATTCTGTCTCTCAGTATAGTCACTGTTGCTCCAGCTTAATGACACGGCCCCTTCGATCAGCCTCAGCTGACCAGGAAAGCTAAGGAAAGAGCCCTCGGGCACTCCACTAGAGACTCTGACCCCCTCATAGTCCTGATTCGGATAATTTCATTCAACAAGTTGCAAATACACCTGGCCATCTTCACCTTGCTATTTTCCCACCTCGTCCAGACATTGTAACATGCCAGGGCTTTCACCTCCAAGACACAGAGAGAACTCCTGCCAATAAGAGACTTCCTACATCACGAGTTGTTTTTCCATCAAACCCCAAACCACCTAAACCCCTTCCTTCAGCCAGAGAAGGAAAACGTCAGCTGACACACGAGGCTGCATTCCTGCTGCTTAATTAGCACATTACGCGCCTCCCGGGCTTCCATACGCCTTTGATGTCAGGCTTTTTGTTTTCAGTCTGCAGTAATTGAGAAATAAAGATTCCAAGTCAAAGAAACAGTATCAGAACAAAAACCACGGCTGCGCACCAGTCGTCGGGCGTGTTTTAAGCGTAGCTTGCTTAAGAAGTTCCTTGATCGGTCGGGGCAGAGTGCGCCAAGGGTGCACCTGTCTCTTTCAGCTGAATCAAGAATAATTAATGACATGAAAATGACTTCCATCGGAGGTTAATTTATTTTGGCTGGCAGTCACATACATACGCAGACACTCTTGGGCTGCAGTGGAGTGGAGCTTTATTTAGAACATTTTTATTTATATCTTGGGTGATTTCATTCCCCAGAAATTGAGGAAAAGAAAGAGGAGATGGTGTAGGAACGCAGGGAGGAACGTTTCTCACCATTTTTTTTTTTTTTAAACAAAAGGGAGAAAAGACCAATCTCAGAGCTAAGAACTTGGCTTTCTCCCCAGGACAGAGTAGAGCTCGGACACACGGAAGAGAGGGGTCAGGTGCATGCGGGGGGCAGGGAGTGTGGAGGTGAGGGCAGCTGGGGCAGAGTTGGCCGGTTTTCTGTGGGACCTGCCAGGTCGTCGTTTATTTACTCCCTTCTGAGAGGTTGGGAGTGGGGCCGAGGTTGCCACCACACTGTGCTTGAGGACAAGACAGCACGAATGTAGGGCCTCAGAATCAGCCCACTCACCCCAAACAATGTGACCCCCGCCTCCCTGGGAGCCAAGAGGGACTCATCTTTCCAAATAATGGCTAAACTTTATCATGGGCTTTGTGACACGCCAGGCACTTTACACGCATTATCTCATTCCCTCCTCACCCCAACTCTGTGTGGAAGGTGCCGTTATTGTCCCCATTTAATGGAGGGGGAAACTGAGGCTCAGAGCAGTTAAGGAACTTGTTCAAAGTGGCACAGCTAGCCAACGGTGGAGCTAGGTTTTGAACCCATTTCTGGGGCTTGCTCTCCCAGTCTATGCTTGGAGCCACTGCGCCACACTGCCTCTCTGTAATCATTATGATTATCGAGCCAAGTGGTCCCACAACGTCTCTGCAAGATATTTTAAATTCCTGATGTCTCTCCCTGAGTATGTGGGCTGGGTTTTCACGTTTCAGGCTGGGGTGGCAGTGTCACCTCTGAACTGAGAGGAATTCCGAGGGCTCGAGGGAGCAGTTCGCCTGCCCTCTGCTTCCCTGGCACGGAAAGAGAGCAAAGCCAAGCTGTGAGAGGAAATTGTGTTTGATAATCATCTCGGGAGCCCAGTCCTCAGTAGCAGTCCTCATGACAGCCAGCCACAAGCCTGACTCTCACCGAGTCCCTGCGGGGTGATAGTCACAAAGGGGTGTCAGCTCAGGTTCCCAGACCCCAAGCCCCCGGCTTATAATCATAATCATGCCCACTATTACCATTAATACTATCTCCCACTTATTAAGTACTTACTGTATGCCAGAATTTGGACCCAGACCTGCTAATTCCATCACCACCACTTACTAGCCTTGCCATTTGGGGGCAGGTCATTTCACCTCTCTGAACTCCAGCTTTCCCCCGGTAATTGTGCCTATTTTTAAAATAATATTTAGTCATTACTTTATATGCGTGAATTATTTATATACACGATTTCATTAATTCTCGTAAGAGCCTTATTAAGCAGATAGTATTCGGATCCCCACTTTTAGATGAGGAGACCCAACCTTACGGAGGGGACTGCAGTACCAAAGCTCACACAACTTATTAAATGGCAGAGAGAAGATTTAAATAATTTTCGGGGTGACTCCGATGCCCAAGTTTTCGATTATAATACACCTCCAGGGTTATCGTAAGAATTAGAGATGATGTATGTCAAGGGCTTAAGCTGGTTCCCAGCACATAGTAGGACTCACTTCTCAATGGGTAGATTTACTGTAGGATTACTTTTCTCCTGCTGGCCCAGCTCATCTCCGGGGTGGACCTCACATCTCGGGCTCTGCAGGTGTCAGCCACGGCAACACCAGCCCCTAGCCAGGTGGAGGGGGGAGGTGAATTGCCTGCAGAGAGCAGGTAACCAAACTGATATTAATCTTATTTTAAGATAAGTACTTTAAAAAACAAAACAAAACAAACCAAACCACAAAACCAGAACCCGTTCAGCCAGACTGCCCAGTTTTCTTGCACAATAGCTATCTTAATGAAATCTGAAGCTCATTTGACTCGATCTGAGAAGCTCTTAAAAGGAAAAGCAGCTTTGTTCCTGGTACTGGTCTAGAAACAGTGCGCTGGGGGAACCAGACACTTCCGTCAGCAGCCGGTTTTAGGGAACAGACAGACCACCTGCCTCTGTAGCAAAGACCATCACTAACTTCACAACAGGTGTCCTGCCTCCACTCCAACTGCGACAAGTGGAAAATAATCATTTACGGGAAGCAGGACGGTGCTGCCTTGTGGCCGTAAGCGTGGCGGAGTGTGGTGGTCAAAGTCTCACCACGGGGTCAGGCTCCTTAGGTTGAAATCCCAGCTCTGTGGCCTTGGGCCACTAACAAACCTCTCTGTGCCTCAGTTTCCTCATCTGTAAAATGGGCATAATAAGATGACCCACCTCCATAGGGTTGTTGCTGGGATCCGATGAATCAATTCACCTGTGTGATGTGCTTCGAGCAGCGCCTGGCGTATCGTCACGACTATGGGATTTTCAGTAGTTGTAGTATTTATGGTAACAATGATAACAATAAATATTAATTTTGTTATACGGAAATAGGTTTGAACTTCCCACATCTGCAGCAACCAGGCTCCTGGCAATATTTTTACAGGCAGATTTGCACAATCAAGACGCTTTCGGGTTTTGCAGCAGAACCCGAGAGGTGGGGTCAGAGTCTGCTGTTGGGGAAAGAGCTGGCTGGGGACCAGGGATGAGAGAGGTGAGGAAGGGTAGAAGCTGTGGGTCTGGGGTATCACTGGAACCTCCTTACAACAGACCTGAGATGGGGTCAGGGATGGGTGACCTCTGAGGGGCTCCCTCAAACTCTGGGGGAGCCTGAGACGAGCCTCTTTGCTCAGCCCTTGCTTCCTACTGCTGGAGCCACCCAGAATTTGAGAGACCAGCTTGTTTGGAGAGAGGCGGTATAAGGGAAGCTTCTAGAAAGGATAGGCCCAGAGGAGTCATCAGTTGGCTCCAGACAAAGGTGGTAGTTATTCTAAAAATACCTGTAAGCCATGGAGTATTTCAGGTGACCCTTGGGGGTGACAATGTGGAATTTTACCTGAACTCTGTGTTCCTGGCAAACAGCATGGTTGAGAAATGCCCCCCCACCCCAAAAACCAAACTCATGGAAAAAGAGAGCAGATCTGTGGTTCCCAGAGGTGGGGGGTGGGAGGGAACTGAATGCAGGTGGTCAAAAGCACAAACTTCCAGTTACAACATAAATAAGTATTAGGGGTGTAACGTACCTCGTGAGGATATAGCTAACATGGCGGGATGTTATATATGAAAGCTGTTAAGACAGTAAATCCTAAGAGTTCTCACCCTGAGGAAAAAAATATTTTTTTTTGTTTTGCTTTTTGTATCTATACGAAATGATGGATGTTAACTAAACTTATCGTGATCATCATTTCATAATATATATAAGCCAAGTCATTATGCTGTATACTTTAAACTTATACAGTACTGTATATCAATTATACCTAAATAAAACCGAAGAAATAAAAAAAAGAAATCCCCTGCCTTTGGTGTTCTGGACACGGCTTACTGCAAAGAAACACCCTTCGCCATGTCACTCAGACAAGATTCGAGGATGCTGCTGCCTTATTTACGTGCAGCAAGGCCAGACACACACCCTCCAAATTCCCTTCCTTTGCTTCACAAATGAGTAGCTGGACAGCTTGTCCCCACCGGTCAACTGGAACAAACGCTTGTTCACCAAATTTGAGTTCAGCTTCTCTCCCTCCTGCAGGTGCCTGAACTTTGGCCCAGCGTCGGGGTGAGCTGGCAGACAGCCGCTCCTGAGAACAGGCTGGCGTCAGGGTAAGACGTTCTCTGATCTACTGTTGCATCATCTCTATCCCACTCTCGTTCAAACTACTCCCCATAAAAGAGAACCCCTTTGCCTAACCTGCCGCGGCTGCAGCTCTGTGGTCAGAGGTCCCCCCACGGCAAGAGTACCCCGCCCCTCCTTCCTGTCTGCAACAATCCTTCTGAATAAAGTCTTTCCTTACTAAAGCTGGATTTGTTTTTTATTTGACAGGGATCTCTCAAGAGTTATGGTTCTCTAGAAGGCCTCGGTCTTTCTGGACCAATCCACAAGAAACAGAGGACCCCTCCTGCCCCGTCTCCACAGAGGAGCCATGTTAGAACTGGGCCTTCTGGGAGATGAGCAGCTGCTCCTCCCTCCGCTCCTCGAGCATCTCCACCTTTTCCCGCACAGCTCCTTCATCCTCTCCTTCCACCTCCCACTGACTCTGGCTCCTCCTGTTTTGGCTGCTCCATAACTTCAGCTGGAACACGGCGTCCAGATAGCCCACATTTGCCATGGCCTTGCAGCGTGGAGCCCACGGCAGCTGACAACGTCTCTCTGCGTTTCCCGTTACAGGTTTTCTGATTGGGTCTTTCACCTCCTCGTGTGACACTGCAGGCTGCTGGTCACCCTCTGGATTGGCTGCCTCAGTCAAGTCCTTACCTCTGGTCCCATCTGCTGGGCCAGGTGAGGTCACATGATGAAAAACATGGCTGCTCAGACACCAAGACAGCGGGAGGCAATTTCTCTTCAAAAGGGGTGTGGGTGGGGCACGCCGTGATGGGTATTTTCACTCCAGACCTTCAAGCAGACTTCAAGAAAGCCCACAAGCCTCATATCAACTGAAGAGGGACTTTCTTTGGAAGTGAGAGTGAACTCAACCCCACCTGCTTAATTTGTTCATTTCTGCACTTTCCTAGGATGTCACCTGTTTCCTCCTTTTCTGCGGTGACATGGTGCATTGAGAATAGCTGACAGTGACTTCGCACAATCCAGTTCCTGCTATAGAATTCTGCAGTTTTGCCACGAGCCCAAATAAGAGGAAATCTGTCTTCCGCCTTGCTTGGTCTGGAGTAATTATTTGTTCCGTGTCAAAGAAGCATTTTCTGTATTTTTTTTTTTTTTTTTTGCTGGTGCTGCAGCAAACAGAGCCCCTTTTTCCCTTTTTTAGTTCCAGCAACTGAGGATGCTACACTGGCTGCGCATTTTGAGGAGGTTGTGCTCACCCTGATGGTGTCGGCGGTGTGTTGAATAATATAAAGGGAGCCGCAGCAGTAAAATAACGAGGGTGAGCCCATGTGAATGAGGTGGCCCCGGAGGGACCAAATCAGAGATTCCCAATTAAGGGTTCACAAACAATGCGAAATGGCATGTTCAGGATTGACCGCTGATAAGAATGTTCCAGCTAATTAAAACGTCAGGGTTGCCTGGTTTGCCAGGATTTACAATCAGCCTGGGAGGTAACACTTGTCCACTGGTCAGTTTCTGCTGATAAGAAGTTCCGCTTGACAGTTACTGAGGCTTTTGATAAATAAAATATGGGAAAACAGATGAATTATTACTTAATAAATGCAGCGTTGTTTTCAGAGTGCAGAGGTTGTCAGCTGGCAGCCTGCGGGCGGGAGCCAATCCTCGGACATCTTCTCCTTGGTCTGTACAGGAGTTTTGGTTTTCTTTTACTAGTTTGAGCCAACATGAAAGAAAGGAGATATTGCACACATACACGCCCACAGACACACACCCCAAACCCAGACCTGGGGCTTCTCTTGCAAACTAGCCCCACTGGCTGCATGCTTGTGGCTGCAGCATAAGACGCTGTAGCTGCATATCAGCTGGTGCTCATCAATGGGACATGGGGGCGCCACCCCTCTCAGCTTCGTGACATGGGTGCCGTGCTGGTGGCCATGCATCAGGCATTTGCGCTGTGTCCTCACGCCTCTGTCTAAACTGGGAGGGAGAAAAGCTAGAACAAGGATGCATATCAGGTTTTTTTTGGCTTCCAGCCTGTTTGCCTCATTGACTTTATCTGATGGCCTCTTAAGGTGAGGGCTCAGCAAACTACGCCCACAGACCCAGTCTGGCCCGACACCTGTCTTCCTGGGTAAAGTTTCATTAGAATGCAGCCATGCTCATTTGTTTACAGATTGTCCATGGTTGCTTTCACATTACCATGGCAGAGCTGAGTAGCTGCACAGAGACTGTCTGGCCTGTAAAACCTAAAATATCCATGATCTGGCCCTTAACAAACAAAGTTTGCTGACCTCTGCCCTAGGCGGCTGAGTTTGTTACTCCTGGAGTGATGATTCCCCCCACTTCCTGTTTAACCACGGGCAAGTGCCTTAACTTCTCTGAGCTTCAGGTGTCTCATCTCTAAAATGAGATCGCATGAGATTCTGTTCCCTAGGAGTGTTGGGGGGATTAAATGAAATGCAACACGTGCCTGCACACAGTAGGGGTGTCGAATGGTATCTGCTGATTTTAGTTGAAACCTTGGTTCCATAAGGATAAAAACAACAAAAGCCACTCCACATGTTGATTTAATGTTAAGAGTGGTCACATGGGAACTTCAGGATGCTCCAGAGACTTCATCAAAACCAAACAGAGCTCCAGGCATCTCTTGGCTGAGTCAGTGGTGGAGAGTAACACGATCCACAGCCCCACTTAGTTCCGGAGAGAAAACACAATTGAGAAAAACAAGGGTGGCCAGAATGTGCCTCCAGGTGCTAGGCATCTGAGCCCCGTGACCCACATTTGTGCGAAACTCTAGAGAAACCATAAAGAAAGCTGAGACCTTGCCAGCCTTTACTCGGAGCCTCAGCTGGGTCCCATTATTCTTCCTTCCACACGCACCAGGAAAGCCTGCCTGGGGAGGGAGTCGTGGGGGCAACTGTTGGCGGTGGGAGCTTGCACTCTTGTTAGTGGGCGATGACTATGGAAGAACCAAAATGATTCAACAGAGGCCTCCACTGTCTCTGATGTAACAGAAGTGCTCATTGACATGCAGTTGAGTTGTAAATATCCCCATCCCATGACCGCCTCCTTCCCCAGCATCCCTTCCGGCACTCTGGCTCCCGCCACCCTGAATATCAGTAGCGTCACCGGGGTGTTTATTGAGCCCCTTCCATTCTAAAGTCACCAGAGTGGGCAGGAGAGCTCCCACGGAGCTTACATCCTAGTGAGGGGAGCCGACAACGCATAAAGATGGAGTGTCAGCTAATATTACACAGAGAACTGAGATGGGATGCTATGTTAGCGTGAGGAATCGGGGAAGGACTTTCTTTCTGACGGGGGACATTTGAGCAGAGACCTGACAGATGCATGGAAGCCAGTCATGTGAAGACCAGGGGACCGGCACTGCAGGTAAAGACGTGGCAAGTTCAAAAGTCACATGGCGGCCCTGACGCCGCGTGTTAGAAGGAGGTTGGTGTTGCTGGAACCTTGTTGCTCAAAGAGTGGTCCATGACCAGCACCAACGTCACCTGGGAGCTTGTTAGAAATGCAAATCTCGGTCCCCGCCACAGACCCGTTTCGTCAGAACCTGCATGTTAACAAGACCCCCAGGTGATTTGTGTGCACATTATAGCTCAAGAAGCCCCGGGACAGAGCACAGCTGAACAAGGGCAAGAGGGCATAGGGCAGGGACGGGGAGGGAGACGGCACCCGAAACACGCAAGGCCACCGCGCCACAAAGACAAAATGGGTACAATGGCCCACGTGTCCTTTTGTGGCTTGTTTTCATTGATTTCAGTCACCCAGAAAGTATTTCTTGAGCACGTGCCCTCGGGGAGGTACTGTGCCAGACGTGGGGTGGTGGTGTGCTGGTTAATGTCTAACAATGGGCTCTATGAGAGAAACCCCATCATGAATGGCAGTTAGTATTTTCATTAATGTTAAGACAAAAATAAAACAACAAAGGTGTACGGCAAACTTCGCTCTTTTGTCAGTAATATGACTGACATCTTTGTGAATCTGATAATAGTACCAAATACTGGAAAACGTTTCTTTAATTCTTTGTGCTATTTACAATTTAACACGGCACACTTTTTTTTTTTTTGAGGAAGATTAGCCCTGAGCTAACTGCTGCCAATCCTCCTCTTTTTGCTGAGGAAGACTGGCCCTGAGCTAACATCCATGCCCATCTTCCTCTACGTTATATGTGGGACGCCTACTACAGCATGGCGTGCCAAGCAGTGCCATGTCCGCACCCGGGATGGAACTGGTGAACCCTGGGCCACTGAAGCAGAATGTGTGAACTTAACCGCTGTGCCACCGGGCTGGCCCCAACATGCTTTTACGTTAAACTACGTTATTAACCTTTTCTGTATCACTGTCTTAAATCTAGACAGTCAACCAAACAATAAATCAAACTCTGGTAGTGTTTGTGGATTGCTGTGGTGTAAGTACTCCCATCATGGCCGATGTCAAGCTCCCATCAGGACATGACAGTACCGCACTCCTCTACAGGACATCCACCCTACAGATGCGCTAGACATCAATAACCCCAAGACCAGAGATAATTGTACAATAGTAAGGAAGTGGTGAGTTTTGAGTATTCATTATCCTGTTTTCGGTATAATTTATTTAATTTTAAGTTTTTATCGTCGAACGTTTAATAATAGCTGTGTTTGGCAACCCGTTGACAAGATTCCTGAAAATTCCAGGTGGCTCTCCCTAGCTGGTAGGAATCGACGCCAATGTAGCACTGTGGGGGTCTCAACCACGCCTAGGACAGACCCAGCCCCGTCTCCCGAGCTTACAGCTTAGTGAGGCATCTCGAGCTTCATAAGCCCCCAGACAAAGGGTAGGGGGTGGGAGGGGGAACCAGCCCTTGGTTTGCCCCAGGTCCCCACTCTGGTCTAGGAACGCCCCTTCCACAGGCCTTCACAGTCCCCCACACAGTGAGCTCATTGGGAGACCCCCTGGGACAGGGGAGGAAGAGGAACCAGGGGACCAGAATGGAGGGTATTTTGGAGAGGAGATTAGGGCGCCATGACCTTGGCTGGCCCTTCCCAACTCTAGACCACTAAATGGAGGATACGATGGCAGAACACGTAAGGGCTTGACCATGTGCCTCTCACAGCTGGAGCCCAGCCTAGACGGAGGTCAAAGTCCCGGGCCTGGAGTCAGGAAGGGAACCACCTCACACATCAAGCGCCTGCCATGGGCAGGTTGGATGAACCGCTCTCTGTCTCACCTTTGACTCTCAAAACACCCTGTGGGGTTGGAAGCTTTATTAACTTCATCTTCTGGAAGGAGAATCTGAGGCTCAGAGGGGTTAGGGAGCTTACCCAAGATCACACAGACAGAAGGTGGCAGAGCTGTGACTCAAACACAGGAAATCCAGAACCCTTTGCTTGCCTGGAATGGGGGTCAATGACAAATGAGACCCAATGACAATGACAAATCGGTCATCCCGATTGGTCATATTTGGGCCACTCCAATTGGTAGTCCTGTCCCATGTTCCTAAGTAGGACAGGGCCACTCCTGACCATTCTGAACAGCTGTCCCTATCTGCTCTGGGTCCCCTTTATGATTTGTTCCTCCCCTCCTGGCTTCAGCGTTATGTCCATTTTGTGTTTGTTTTCCTGGAAATGGCACTGCAGGCACCCCCCTTGTCCCAGCCATGATCCTTACGACATTCAATTATCCTGGTTTATTAGGCTCTTTAAGGCTACTTTACTGCTCTCTCCTTGCCATGACCTTAATCTTCGTTTTTCCTCTAGCTTTCTCCAGGGTTATTGCTCGTCAAGAGAAAGGTCGCCACAGACTCAAAAGAAACAGGGACTCCGGAACAGGAGGCTGGCTCTGGCTGTCAGGTTTATCTTCCCCAATATTAAATTGATAGATGGAGATGGAGGGGCCCTGCCACTTATCCTGTCTCTTCTCAAGCTCCATCTTGCCAGACCCGAGTTTCAGAAATGACAATCATTATTATAAAAGTCTCTACTAGTATAACATTTCCCAGCATACTTTCAGAGACAAGAACATCAACGTTAATTCTCAAAACGGTTCTGCGGTGCAGATGGAGTAGGTGTTATTACGCCCATTTTACAGATAGAAAGAGAATAGAAAGGTCATGCCACACCTGAACTTCCAGCTCTGGACAAGATAGAGCAACCCCATTTGTCCCAAGTCCTCCCTCTGACAGCTCAAAATTCCTGGACACGACACAACAAAGAAGCATGAGAAGAGTTCCCCTCGCCTCTCCCCTGGTGTCAGTGGGGCTTCTGCCCCCCACGCTGCAACGACAAAGCAGGAGGAGTCGGCTCCCCACTTGTCCCATCCCTATGTCAGTGGAGCCCAGCAGGGGAGCTCAGAGACAACAAGATGGCACAAGTTGTTCTCTACTTTCATTGGGAAGGTGTCAGCAGAGCCCAGGGGAGAGCTAAGTGTCACCCACCCAGCTGCAATGAGGCAGTGTGAGTCAGCACTCCACTTCTGCCAGGATGGTGTCAGTGGGGCTCAGTGGAAAGATGAACATATAACCCATCCAGCTCTCATGCTGCATCTCAACAGGGAGACTGCCTGCTCAGAAAGAAAAACTGAATAGAATCCAGAGTCTCATAATACAATACCCCAAATTCCCAGGGTAGGTTCGAAAACCACTCCTCACGTCAAGAACTGGGATAATCTCAACTTGGAGGAAAAAAGGACAATCAACAGGCCATCAACCAACCGGCCACTTGGCAGTCAACCAATACGGACATCAGTCGAAGACTGGAATTACCAAGAATTTAAAAGCTGCCATCGTAAAAATGCTTCAACAAGCAGTTATGAATTCTTTGGAAATAAATGAAAAATAGAAACTCTCAGTAAAGAAACAGAAGTTATAAGAAATAACCAAATGGAAATTTAAAAACTGAAAAACATATTAAGTAGGGAAAAGGAAAAACCTCACCAAATGGGCTCAATAGAGAGTGGAGAGAACAAGCAAACTGGAAGACAGATCAAAATGGAATTTTTTTTTTTTTTTTTTATGTTATGATGGATTACAAGCTTGTGAAATTTCAGTTGTACATTTTTGTTAGTCATGTTGTGGGTACACCACTTCCCCCTCCGTACCCTCCCCCCACCCCCCCTTTTCCCTGGTAACCACCGATCAGATCTCCTTCTCAATATACTAATTTCCACCTATGAGTGGAGTCATATAGAGTTCGTCTTTCTCTGACTGACTTATTTCGCTTAACATAATGCCCTCGAGGTCCATCCACATTGTTGTGAATGGGCCAATTTCGTCTTTTTTTATGGCTGAGTAGTATTCCATTGTGTATATATACCACATCTTCTTTATCCAATCATCAGTTTCTGGGCATGTAGGCTGGTTCCACGTCTTGGCTATTGTAAATAATGCTGCGATGAACATAGGGGTGCAACGGACTCTTGAGATATCTGATATCAGGTTCTTAGGATAGATACCCAGTAATGGGATGGCTGGGTCATAGGGTATTTCTATTTTTAACTTTTTGAGAAATCTCCATACTGTTTTCCATAGTGGCTGTACCAGTTTGCATTCCCACCAACAGTGTATGAGGGTTCCTCTTTCTCCACAACCTCTCCAACATTTGTCGTTCTTGGTTTTGGATGTTTTTGCCAATCTAACGGGGGTAAGGTGATATCTTAGTGTAGTTTTGATTTGCATTTCCCTGATGATTAGCGATGATGAACATCTTTTCATGTGTCTATTGGCCATATTCATATCTTCTTTTGAGAAATGTCTGTTCATGTCCTCTGCCCATTTTTTGATCGGGTTGTTTGTTTTTTTGTTGTTAAGCAGTGTGAGTTCTTTGTATATTATGGAGATTAACCCTTTGTCGGATAAGTGGCTTGTAAATATTTTTTCCCAATTAGTGAGCTGTTTTTTTGTTTCAATTCTGTTTTCCCTTGCCTTGAAGAAGCTCTTTAGTCTGATGAAGTCCCATTTGTTTATTCTTTCTATTGTTTCCCTCAACTGAGGAGTTACAGTGTCCGAAAAGATTCTTTTGAAACTGATGTCAAAGAGTGTACTGCCTATATTCTCTTCCAAAAGACTTATTGTCTCAGGCCTAATCTTTAGGTCTTTGATCCATTTTGAGTTTATTTTGGTGTGTGGTGAAAAAGAATGGTCGATTTTCAATCTTTTGCATGTGGCTGTCCAGTTTTCCCAGCACCATTTGTTGAAGAGACTTTCTTTTCTCCATTGTAGGCCCTCTGCTCCTTTGTCGAAGATTAGCTGTCCATAGATGTGTGGTTTTATCTCTGGGCTTTCAATTCTGTTCCATTGATCTGTGGACCTGTTTTTGTACCAGTACCATGCTGTTTTGATCACTGTAGCTTTGTAGTATGTTTTGAAATCGGGGATTGTGATTCCGCCGGCTTTGTTTTTCTTGCTCAGGATTGCTTTAGCAATTCGCGGTCTTTTGTTCCCCCATATGAATTTTAGGATTGTTTGTTCAATTTCTGTGAAGAATGTTCTTGGGATTCTGATTGGGATAGCATTGAATCTGTATATTGCTTTAGGTAGTATGGACATTTTAACTATGTTTATTCTTCCAATCCATGTGCAAGGAATGTTTTTCCATCTCTTTATGTCATCGCCTATTTCTTTCAAGAAAGTCTTGTAGTTTTCATTGTATAGATCCTTCACTTCCTTGGTTAAGTTTATCCCAAGGTATTTTATTCTTTTCATTGCGATTGTGAATGGGATAGAGTTCTTGAGTTCTTTTTCTGTTAGTTTATTGTTAGTGTATAGAAATGCTACTGATTTATGCACGTTAATTTTATACCCTGCTACTTTGCTGTAGTTGATTATTTCTAATAGTTTTTCTGTGGATTCTTTGGGGTTTTCTTTGTATAGGATCATGTCGTCTGCAAACAACGAGAGTTTTACTTCTTCGTTACCTATTTGGATTCCTTTTATTTCTTTTTCCTGCCGAATTGCTCTGGCCAGCACCTCCAGTACTATGTTGAATAGGAGTGGTGAAAGTGGGCACCCTTGTCTTGTTCCTGTCCTCAGAGGGATGGCTTTCAGCTTTTGTCCATTGAGTATGATGTTGGCTGTGGGTCTATCATATATGGCCTTTATTATGTTGAGGTACTTTCCTTCTATAACCATTTTACTGAGGGTTTTTATCATAAATGGGTGTTGGATCTTGTCGAATGCTTTCTCTGCATCTATTGAGATGATCATGTGGTTTTTGTTTTTCATTTTGTTGATGTAGTGTATCACGTTGATTGACTTGCGGATGTTGAACCATCCCTGTGTCCCTGGTATAAATCCCACTTGATCATGGTGTATAATCTTTTTGATGTATTGCTGTAATCGGTTTGCCAAAATTTTGTTGAGGATTTTTGCATCTATGTTCATCAGTGATATCGGCCTGTAGTTCTCCTTCTTTGTGTTGTCCTTGTCAGGTTTGGGGATCAGAGTGATGTTGGCTTCATAGAATGTGTTAGGGAGTTCTCCATCTTTCTCAATTTTCTGGAACAGTTTGAGGAGAATAGGTATTAAGTCTTCTTTGAATGTTTGGTAGAATTCTCCAGAGAAGCCGTCTGGTCCTGGACTCTTGTTTTTGGGGAGGTTTTTGATTACCGTTTCTATTTCCTTACTTGTGATTGGTCTATTCAGATTCTCCATTTCTTCCTGATTCAGTTTGGGGAGATTGTAGGAGTCTAGGAATTTGTCCATTTCTTCCAAGTTGTTCAATTTGTTGGCATATAGTTTTTCATAGTATTCTCTTATGATCTCTTGTATTTCATTGGTATCTGTTGTGATTTCTCCTCTGTCATTCCTGATTTTGTTAATTTGCGCTTTCTCTCTTCTTTTCTTGGTGAGTCTGGCTAGGGGTTTGTCAATTTTGTTAATTCTTTCGAAGAACCAACTCTTTGTTTCATTGATCCTTTCTATTGTCTTTTTTGTTTCAATATCGTTTATTTCTGCTCTTATTTTTATTATTTCCCTCCTTCTACTGACTCTGGGCTTTGTTTGTTCTTCTTTTTCTAGTTCTGTTAGGTGTCGTTTGAGGTTGCTTACGTGAGCTTTTTCTTGTTTAGTGAGGTGAGCCTGTATTGCGATGAATTTCCCTCTTAGGACTGCTTTTGCTGCATCCCAAATGATTTGGTATGTCGTGTTCTCATTTTCATTTGTCTCCAGATAATATTTGATTTCTTCTTTAATTTCTTCAATGATCCATTGTTTGTTGAGAAGCGTGTTGTTTAGTCTCCACATTTTTGCACCTTTCTCTGCTTTTTTCTTGTAGTTGATTTCTAGTTTAATAGCGTTATGATCAGAAAAGATGCTTGATATTATTTCAACTCTCTTGTATTTATTGATGTTTGCTTTGGTTCCCAAAATATGGTCAATCCTTGAGAATGTTCCATGTGCACTTGAGAAGAATGTGTAACCTGCTGTTTTTGGATGAAGTGTTCTATATATATCTATTAAGTCCATCTGGTCTAATTTTTCATTTAATTCTATTATTTCCTTGTTGATTTTCTGTCTGGATGTTCTGTCCATTGGTGTTAATGGTGTGTTGAGGTCCCCTACTATTATTGTATTGTTGTTGATGTCTTCTTTTAGTTCTATTAAGAGTTGCTTTACAAATTTTGGTGCTCCTGTGTTGGGTGCGTATATATTTATAAGTGTTATGTCTTCTTGGTGGAGAGTCCCTTTTATCATTATATACTGTCCCTCTTTATCTTTCTTTATCTGTTTTGCTTTGAAATCTACCTTGTCTGATATTAGTATAGCGACACCTGCTTTCTTTTGTTCATTATTAGCTTGGAGTATTGTTCTCCATCCCTTCACTCTGAGTCTGTGTTTGTCTTTGGGGCTGAGGTGTGTTTCCTGGAGGCAGCATATTGTTGGATCTTGTTCTTTGATCCATCCTGCCACTCTGTGTCTTTTGATTGGGGAGTTCAATCCATTTACATTTAGAGTGATTATTGAGACGTGGGGGCCTACCACTCCCATTTTGTGTCTTGTTTTCCGGTTTTTTTCAGTTTCCTTTGTTTCTCGTCCCATGGTTTAATCTGTTCTGATGTAGAGCTGCTACTCTCTGTTGTTGTCCTTCTACTTATCTCCTCTGCTCTTGGTTTTGTAGCCCCTTTCCTTTTTTGGATTTTTCAGGAATGAGGGTTTTCCTGAGGATTTCCTGAAGAGGAGGTTTTGTGGCAATGAACTCCCTTAATTTTTGTTTATCTGGGAAAGTTTTTATTTCTCCATCGTATTTGAAGGATATTTTCGCTGGGTAGAGAATTCTCGGCTGTAGATTTTTGTCCTTCAGATTTTTGAATATATCATTCCACTCTCTTCTAGCCTGTAAAGTTTCTGCTGAGAAATCTGCTGATAGCCTGATGGGGGTTCCTTTGTAGGTTAGTTTCTTTTGCCTGGCTGTCCTTAATATTTTCTCCTTGTCGTTGACTTTTGCTAGCTTCACTACTATATGCCGTGGAGTTGGTCTTCTTGCATTGATAAAGTTTGGAGATCTATTGGCTTCTGTCACCTGAAGATCCATCTCCCTCACCAGATTTGGGAAGTTCTCAGCCATTATTTCTTTGAATAGGTTTTCTGCCCCTTTCTCCTTCTCTTCTCCCTCTGGTATACCTATAATCCTTACGTTGCATCTCCTAATTGTGTCTGATAATTCTCGGAGAGTTTCTTCATTTCTTTTAAGTCTTGCTTCTCTCTCCTCCTCTGCCTGCAACAATTCTATATTGCCATCTTCCAAATTGCTAATTCTTTCCTCCATATTATCGGCCCTACTGTTCAGAGCATCTAGATTTTTCTTAATCTCCTCTATTGTGTTCTTCATTTCCAATATTTCTGTTTGGTTCTTCTTTATCGTATCAAACTCTTTTGTGACATAGCTCCTGAACTCGTTGAGTTGTCGGTCAGAATTCTCTCTTAACTCATTGAGAATCTTAATGATGGCTGTTTTGAAGTCATCGTCATTTAGGTTATACATCTCATTTTCTTTGGGATTGTTTTCTGTATATTTGTTGCTTTCTTTCTGTTCTGGAGATTTAATGTATTTTTTCATATTGCTTGATGTTGTTGATTTGTGCCTCCGCATGGAAATAGAGTTTAGTTGCTCCTTTCACTTGTTTCAGCTGCTGCGGTGGGAGGAGCTGCTGTTTATATTTCACCAACCAGGAATCCTGTCCGTAGTTGCTAACTGGGCCTGGGCCCCTCTTCGTAGCCACAGTGGCCCTTTGGATTCCCTCCTCTGCCGTGGGGGCCGTCACAGGGGGGCTTCAGGCTGCAGGTGCCTACTGTTGCAGCCCACCTAGATGTGCTCTCTCCTTGGGGTCTGCAACGGTGTTATGGGCTTTTCCAGCAGCCGGGGTGGGATCACTTATATTTGTCGCTCCGTTGCTGTCGGCACCCACCAAATCTCACTTGTCCTCTATAGGTCGCAGGAGAGCTATTGGCATCTTCTACAGTCTGTGGTTAGTACACCTAGCTATGCTGCTTTTGCCCTGGGGTCTTCCAGCCTTGTGGCTGGCGGCTGGGTGCCTTCTACTGGTGCTGTGCAGAGGCTTTCCCTAAGGCTGCTGTGAGCCTGTAGGGTTTCCCCCTAGGCTACTAAGCTGGGTCTCTGGAACTCTCTCCAGCCCCAGTCCTCTCTGAGATCTCCAGCAATCCCTAGCCTCACGGGGTGGGCAACGGCAGCTGGGGGTCGCCCCACCCTCAGGGATTCTCTCCGGGCCTCTCCCGGAGCCGTGAATGCTCAGCGTGGCCCCTCTGCTAACGGCAGACAGAGAGTTTTGTCTGCTGCCCGGGCGGAGCTCCGGCGCTTCCCCTCCGGGTCGCAGGACTGGCCTTTTGAAAGTTCCCCCCGCCCCGGTCCTCTCCGAGATCTCCGGCAATCCCTAGTCCCACGGGGCGGGCAACGGCAGCTGGGAGATCTCCGTGCCCTCCGTGTCTCTCTCTGGGACCCTCCGGGTGCCCCGAGCACCAGGCTGGATCCCCCCGCCAATGGCGGGGAGAGACTCTCCCCGCGGGCTCAGGTGTGCAACTCCAAAGTTTCCCTCTGCGTTTAGGAGTAATTGCAGGGGGTTTAGGTAGGGTTCTGGTCACCTGTTTCCACCGTCGCTCCTCTGTTGTGTTCTCGCTCCTGCCCTAGACGTGCGTGGATCCTCTGGGGGCGTCCGTTGGAAGAAAGCCGCTTGCGGGTACCAGGCTGCCCATCGGGGTCGGAGAGCCCTCACCTATTTCCACATCCTCCCGGAGGAGAGTCCATCCGCCTTCCGATGTATAGTCGCGTGGGTGTCTCAGACGTCCTGAGATGCTGTCTGGATATCCTTTGTCAAGCGATAAGTGTCCAAATAATTGTAGACTCGAAGGGCGAGAGACAAAGAGGACTACTCACGGCGCCATCTTGGCTCTTCCCCTCAATGGAATTTTTTTAATCTGAATAACAGAGAGAAAATAACCTGGAAAAACCCCTAGATTCTCAGGGACCTGGAGACGATAAGAATTAACATTCAAATCTTCTAAGTCCCAAAAGGAGAAGAAAGAGTGGGACTGAAAAAGTATTCCAAGAATTAATGGCTGAAAGCTCCCCAAATTTGAAGAAAGACATAAACTACAGACTCGAAAAGCTGAGTGAATCCAGGATAAATGTAAAGAAATCCACATAATAACTACACTTCCGCAAAATAAGACAAAGAGAAAATATTGAAAGCATTCAGGAACGACACGTTACTTATGTGGGAACATCAATTTGAATAATAGCAGATTTCTCATCCAAAACTATGGAGGCCAGAAGGAAGTGGCTCAGCATTTTTCAAGTACTGTAAAAAGAACTGTCAACTGTGGATTCTATATTTGGAGAAAATATCCTTCAAAAATGAAGGGGAAAGAAAGACATTCTCAGATGAAGGCAAACTAAGATAATTTATTATTGTTAACTGTATCCTTGAAAAATTGGGTAAAAGAAGTTATCTGAACAGAAGCTTTTTTAATAACTTTTATTTCTTTACTGAGAATTTCTATTTTTTCATTTGTTTCGAGAAAGCTTGAAACTTCAGGGAGGAAAAAACATCTTTAGAATGTGTAAAAACAGTCACAAATATAATGGACTATACTTCTCATGAGTATCTTAAATCACATTTGGTAATTGAAGCAAAAACTGTAGCAAATGATGTGGTCCTCAATACACTTAAGACAATTGTATACATATACTTTTTAAATGAGAAGGTTAAAGTGTTAGTAAGGTTTTTACACTTTATTCAAGTGGTAATGTATCAATACCAGTCGACTATAACAAACTGTGTATGTTTATTGGAATCCTTACAGCAACTAATCGTTTTACACAACCTCTCCCAGAAAACGGAAGAGAAAGCAACGCTTCCAGCTCATTTTATGAGACTAATATTTCCCTGACACAAAAACCAGAAGAAGATAGTGAAAAGAAAAAAGTACAAGCCAGTAGCTCTCAGGAATTTATATGCAAAAATCCTCAACAAAAATTTTAGCAACTTGAGTCCAGTTATATATTAAAAAAAGAACTGTACACCATGGCCAAATGGGATTTATTCCAGGGACGCAAGGCTGATTCAATATTCAAAAATCAATGTAATCTACCATATTAACAGGCTAAGGAAGAAAATACGATCTTATCACTTTATGCCCAAAAACCCCACCTCATTTGGAAAAATCCAACATCCATTCATTATAAAAACTCTCAGAAAACTAGGAATAGAGGGGGATTTCCTCAACTTGATAAAAAGCATCTACCAAAAAGCTTCAGATAACATCGTACTTAATGGTGAAATACTAAATGCTTTCCTCCTAAGATTGGAAACAAAGGAAGAATGTCTTCTTCTCTCACCACTGTATTCAACATAGTACTGGAGATTCTAGCTAACACAATAAGTCAAGAAAAGGAAACAAAAGACATATAGATTGGAAGAGAAGAAATAGAACTGTCACTATTTTCAGTTGGCGTGATTATTTATGTAGCAAATACTAAGTCTAAAAAAAACCTCCGAGAACTAATAAGTGACTTCTGCAAGGTCACATGACACAAGATCAACTCACAAAAATCAATCACATTTCAATGTACTAACAACGAACACGTGCAAAGTGAAATTAAAAGCATTAACAATTGCTCCAAAGAAAGTGAAATGCTTAGGTACAAATCTAAGAAAACACGTACAGGATCTGTATCCTGAAAAGTACAAAATACTGATAAAATATATAGGAGAAGACCTAAATAGGACCTCACACTTTAGACAAAAATCAACTCAAAATGGATCATCAACTTAAACGTAAAAATACAATCATGCAACTTTTAGAAGAAAACAGGAGAAAATCTTTAGTGGCTAGGGCTAGACAGAGATTATTGAAAGCACATTTAAAAGAAGGAAAAATTGGTTAATTGGACCTCATCAGAATTAAAAACTTTGTGAAAAACCCTGTTACGAGGATAAAAAGACAAGCTGCGGACTGGGAGGAAATAATTGCAAACCACATATCTGACAAAGGACCCATATCTAGAATATATAAAGATCTCTCAAAATTCACAGTAAATAAACAAACAATACAATTAGAAAATTGGCAGAAGGCATGAACAAACATCTCACGGAAGAGGATACGCACAAGGTAAATAAGAATATGAAAAGATGCTCAACATCGTTAGCCAGCAGGGAAGTGCAAATTAAAGCCACAATGACCTACCACTACGTGCCTGTCAGATGGCTCCAATAAACAATAGTGATAACATCAAATGCCGATGAGGATGTGGGGAAACTGAGTCACTCCTATAATGCTGGGGGGAATGTAAAACAGCATAACCACTCTGGAAAAGAGGTAGCAGTTTCTTATAAAACTAAACAGGTGCTTATCATTGGACCTGGCAATTGCACTCCTGGGCATTTATCCCAGAGAAATTAAAACTTATGTTCACACTAAAATCTATACACGAATGTTTATAGCAACTTTATTCATAATAGCCCCAAATTGGAAACAACCCAAAAGTCCCTCAAGGGTGTATGATTAAGCAAATGGCAGTATGTCCATACCGTGGAATAGTACTCAGCAATAAAAAAAGGACAGACTGTTGATACATAGTATAATTTGGATGGCTCTCAAGGGAATTACGCTGAGTGATAAAAAGCCAAATTTCAAGAGATTACATAGCATATGATTCCATTTATATAACCCTCTTGAAATGATAACGTTAGAGATGGAGAGCAGATTTACGGTCGCCAGCGGCTTCCAGGGGATGAGCTGGGTGGAGAGACGGCTCTGACTACAAAAAGGCAGCATGAGGGATCCTTCTGAAGGGACCGTTGTGTGTTAACTGTGGGTGGCAGTGGCCACACAATCGACATGTTGAAAAATTGCACAGAACTAAATACACACATATACACGCATGCAAATGAGTGCATGTGACACTGGGGAAATCTGAATACTGTTGGTGGATCTTATCAGTGTCAATTTTCTGTTGTGACATTGTAATATGCAAGTTGGTATCATTGGGGGAAAGTAGGTGAAGGGTAAACAGGATCCCTCTGCATTATTTCTTACAACTATATATGTATTTACTATTATCTCAAAAGAAAAAGTTTTTTAAAAGGGCATGCCTGTGTAATATGTAGAGTGGACTCAAAATTAGGTAACTCCTGATGTTTCCGTGAAATGAATGGCATGATTCTGGGTGAGCCAAGGCATAGAGAATTGGAAATGGCACCCAGAACTTGTGGTCTCGTGTCTCCCACGAGTGATGAGCAGCTGGATCGGTTGGTAAGGGAGATCTTGCAGGACATAGAGGGAGCCACCAAGGCCAGCGTTGATGCCTGGCTGTGCCAAACACACGATAAGATGTTCCACAAAGGAAATGATAAATGCCCAGTGGTGGCACAGGCACCAAATGCTACGGGGGCAGACAAAGGGGGCTCCTCAAGACAGGAGGGTCCGAGGAAGCTTCGTGGAGGAGGCAGTTCTTAATAAGCACTGAGGGTGGGCTGGACCTACTGGCCCACTCCTAACAAAAAGAACACAGCAAAAGTGGTGGGATGTCACTTCTGAGAGGAGGTGCCAAAGGACGGCAGCTTCCATCTTGACAGTTCCTTCTCTCTCTCTGCCTCTCTCTCACTTTGTCATTTTGACAAAGCCAGCTGCCATGCTGTGAGACGCCCCATGCAGAAGTGATGTGGCAAGGAACCGGGGCCTGCCTCTGGCCAAAAGCCAGAGGGGAACTGGATCCTACCAATACCTGCTGATGGAGCCTGGAAGTGGATTTGGCCCCAGGTGAACTTTGTTCTGACGTTGGTCCCAGACGAGCCCAGAGGGAGCCTCCAAGCCAGAGGACCCAGCTAAGCCAAGCCTTGACTCCTGATCCACAGAAACTGTGAGATAATAAATGCGTGTTGGTTTTTCCTGCTTAGTTTTGGGGTCATTTGTCATGCAACAAGAGATAACTCACACGGGGGTGGTGGCTCTCATTATCCAGCAGGTTAGCCCAGGCGTGTTCATGTGATGGCCACAGAGTTCCAAAAAGACAGCAGAAGTTTGCAAAACCTCTTGGGGCCCAGGCTCACAATACAGTGTCACTTCTGCCAAATTCTATTGGCCAACACAAGTCCCAGATTCAGGGGTGGGGAAATGGACTCCCCCTGTCGATGAGAAGAGCCTCAAAGTCGCATTGCAAAGTGGAGGCAATTTTACAGTCTACCAGGGTCATGCTTCTAGAAATGCTTCTCACCGTCCCTAGGGGCAGAAGGTGGATGTCAGAGCTGCGGTGAGGCACACCAGGGCAGGGGTCAGAGGTCACAGCAGGCTCAGAACTGGAGACTTAGGGCTCAGTGGGTGGGGTGGAGGTGGCGCTTAGAACTGGCTACAAATCTCTGTCCCCACCCCCTCCGATCTCTTCTCCTCACTGTAGCCTGAAACAAGCTTCACAAAACGCAAATTTGCCTCCATCCGCGGCTCCCCAGGTGGACACGCTGGAGCCCCGCAGCCTCGCCTGCCATCAACGCCTCCACGGTCTGGCCCCTGCTGGCCGCTCCAGCCTCCTACCAAAATCTTTCCACTCTAAACTCCCCGACTGTCCTGGACCCCTCGCAATGCTTTGGGGTCGCTCTCTGGGACCTCCCCCGTCTGTCCCATGCACACCAGCCTGATTTGCAAAGGCCTCATTGTTGTCAGAGAGCTGCCCTTGGGCAGCTGGAAAATGGCAGACCAGAGTTGCCTGGGAGCCACTCTCCCCCAGAGGCAGCCTTTTCACCCACAGAGGGGTGCAAACACCCAGCCCCCTCATCCAAGCCAGGGATCATCTGAGGCAGGTGCTTCGTGCCATTTCCCAGAATTTTCCTGCAGGTTCCTCTCCCATTGCCCACGTGGTAACTGGCTTAACAGCGCACCCTGTGTGGGCTGCCTTCTAGTCCCGCGTCCCTTCCAGCCCTTCCCTGCACCTCCCGATAAACCGTGCCCACTGATCTTCGGTGCAGCGTTTGCTTTTGGAGGAAGTCGGATAAGACACTGCTGCATTGCTCTCTCTTACCCCGAGGCCTCCTTCCCTTCTGATTTGTTCTCTAAACTCAACTCCACCTGTCGCCTGAGCCTCTTCCCAGTCACCCTCGGGTCCCTCACCCTTGACTCATCTGGATCAGGGAGGTGAGGGGTGTGTGCGTGCGTGGAGGGAGAGCAGGAAGAGAGGCTATTGTCCTCCCCTCCAGGGACAGTGTCACCTTTCCCATGACACTGTCAGGTGGCTCAGAGGACAGAAGCGCTCCAGAGCAGGGTCCCTGTCCACGGTGTTAGAATGAGAAGCAGACCCCCAGCAAGAGGCTGCTTGCCCGCTCTCAGCACAGACGATGGAAGCATTCGGAGACCTTGGATCCAAGATGCACAGCATCAGGGCTTCCCGTGCTCTGGGCCCCCTTATCTCCAAGCTGGGTGTTCCTGGGCTCATTCTCTGCCCCCCAGCCCCATTTTCCAGGAAACACTGCCACCCAGGCTGTGGGATCAGTTGCAGCTGGACCGGTCTCCGTGTGTTAATGTTTCTGTGATCCAGCTCCCCGCTCTGGGTCAGTGAAAACATTCGGGGCCTCTGACCGGATCTCCACAGGGCTGAGAGAAAGGGGCAGCGGAGTTCACACGTGCTCCCGTTAGATTTGCAAAGGCGCCAGAAGCCTCTGATTAAATCACACCACGAATATTTGACCCCGGGACAGGGGGCTGGTCCTAGCAACCCAAGAAAGAGGTTGGCAACAGGAGACAGTCTTTGGTTCTCTGGTCTGTTGCTTTCTGGGGAAATTTAGCCATTTTACTGTGCAAAGGCAGGCTGGGGGGAGCAGACTGGACAGTGCTGGAAGGCCCCTGCTCCGGCCTCGGGGCCTGGAAGAGGGAGTGGAGCCTCCAAATGAAGAGTCCCATGATGTCCACAGTTGGCATCCACACCCTGGGGCCATCTCTCCTTCTTGCCGCGCTTCTGATGCGGGGCCCCAGCTTATTCCCGGAAGTCCCACGTCCATCTCCCTGATGAAGGTGCCAGCCTCTTATTCGTGGAAGTCTCTTCGTCTCTGGCTCTCCTCCTCTTCCTCCAACTGTCCCTTCTCTGCCTCTTCCTCCAGCTTCCCTTCCTCCCTCTGCTGCAAGAATCTGAGCAGTGGCATGATTTCTGTCCCCACCATCCCTGAGCTCCCCAAGCAGGTCCCACCAGCACATCAAGTTCGCCGAGCTCGGGACCGAACCCATCATGTCCCCACCACCCCTCCCACCTGCTCTTCCAGGGCACCCCCTCTGCCTCTGCAAGTGCCCCCACCCGCACCCCAGCCTCCCAGACACTCTGTGACCTGGGACAGGGGAAAAAACACCCTCCCAGCGCTTGACCTTTTTCACATGTTCTAGCCGTACCTGTCTACGCCTCGGCTCCTGACTGGGGAGCAGGGTAGGAACCCCACCTCGTGCGTCTTGCCGTGCTACCAGCAGCTCCATCATTCATCCACAAGTATTGATTGAGAGCCTTCTATGTATTGGGCCAAGTTGTAGGACACTGCGCAGTGGAAATGACCATGTTACTGTCCCTTCAGAGCTAACACAGGAGAGCCAAAGAACAAGTGTACGAGGCCCCAAGTGACCAAGGGGCCACATGAATCGTGATTCTTGTGGCTTTTGAAAAACATGCATCTCGCAGGTCTGGGCTGTCACAAGACCTTGGTTTATTGGTAATCAATGCATTTCGGCAATATATGGAGGTGAATTTCGTTTCTACTCGGCTTCCCTAAGGGTGGCGGATAAAATTGCCATTGAGATTCAGTCAATAAACATTTATTCAGCCTCTTTTTTTTTTTCTTTTCGGTATGGAAGATTGTCCCTGAGCTAGTTAAAAACCTCTGCCCATCTTCCTCTATTTTGTGTGTAGGATGCTGCCACAGCATGGCTTGATGAGCAGTGTGTAGGTCCGCACCCAGGATCTGAACCTGCGAACCCCAGGCTGCCAAAGCAGAGCGTGGGAACTTAACCACTGTGCCACCAGGCCAGCCCCTTGAGTGTCTCTTCTTTGCCTGCACGGTCATAGGCATCATGGGGGACACAAAGGGAGACAATGTGGGAGGAACTTACCATGGAGATGTCTCTTATTTGCTCTGTGGTGTTTACTTTGGCCTGGAAAAGAAACATCAGAAACATTTTTGGTGACAATGGAGGCAGGAAAATGAGAAAATAAAAAGAGCATCCTCGCTTTCCCACACAGAAGAAACTTCTGAGTTCTCCACCACTGGCTATTATTCCTTTGATTAAACTTTGCCCTCCCCCTGCTGAGTCATCTTCTTCTTTTTTTAATAAAAATACTTCTAGAAAGAGAACACTATGTCCTTAACCCCTTAAAACAGAAATGACCCCGAATTTGACAAGCATGCCAATCTGGACTTATGGGGAGTTGTTGCCTGAAGCACTGTGTTGAGAAGGCCTCTGAGGCTCAATCTGGCCTCTGATGAGAAGATTATTGATTGATTAGTGATGTCTGCCATGGGTGCTAGAAGGGAGGAGAGTATTTACTATCCCTGCCTTAGAACAGAGGAGCTTAAGGGGTTTTTTTCCCCCTAACTGTAACAAGACGGGCTGGATGAACACTGCAAATCTAATAGAGGGGCCACTGAAAGAGGGACACGAGAAGAAAGGGCTGTGACTGCCAATGTCATCACGGCACCTCTAAGCATCCTACAGCATGGAGCCCAGGGCCCTGTCACTGCCCTCAGAGCTTCTCAGACGTCAACCTGCCTGGCCTCCAGCCATGTCTGTGACCATACTCCCCATGCATTTCTGTTCCAGCCCCACCGAAGGATTTTTTTTTCCCCAGCTTGTATGATGACGAAAAAAAAATTGTATATCTTTAGCTTGTACAGAGTGCATTTTATTAAAGTGTGCAACACGGCGATTTACTATATGGATACACTGTGAAATGATTACTACAATCAGGTTAACACATCCATCACCTCACACGGTTACCGTGTTTTGCGTGTGTGGCGAGAACATTTAAGATCTGCTCTCTGACCAACTTTCAAGCATAAGATGCAGTATCGTTAACCACAGTCCCCGTGCTGGACGTTACAACCCCAGAACTTACTCTTCTTCTAGCTGGAAGATTGTCCCCTATGACCGGCATCTCCCCGTTTCCCGTGGTAACAGCTGTTCCACTCTCTGGTGCAATGAGTTTGACGTCTTTAGATTCTCCATATACGCGAGATCCTATAGTTTTTCTCTTTCTGTGTCTGGCTCCTTTCACTTAGCATAACGTCCTCCAGGTTTATCCATGTTGTCACAAATGGCGGGATTTCCTTCTTTTTCAAGGCTGAGCAATAGTCCGCATTTTCTTCAGCCATTTATCTGTCCATGGACACAGCTTGTTTCCACGTCTTGACTGTTGTGAGTAATGCTGCAACGAATATGGGAGTGGGGCGATGTCCTCAAGATACTGGTTTCACTCCCTTTTGGGTATATACCCGGAGGTGGCATTGCTGGACCATATGGTAGTTCTGTTACCAATTTTTGAGGACCCTCCATACTGTGTTCCGCAGGGGCTGCACCAATTTACATTCTCATCAGCAGGGCACAAGGGTTGCCTTGTCTCCACACCCTCGCCAACACTTGTCATCTCTTGTCTTTTTGATGATAGCCATTTTGACAGGTGTGAGGTGATAACCCATTGTGGTTTTGACTTGAATTTCCCTGATGATGAATGATATTGAGCATCTTTTCAGGTACCTCTTGACCATTTGTAGGTCTTTTTTGGAAAAATATCTATTCAGGTCCTTTGCCCATTTTTTTAATCGGATTTTTTTTTGCCTGACTGAACTCTTGGCAAAGCCCAGATGTGCCTTCATCTCTGCTCTTCCTAGACTACCCAGAACATCCACGCCCATTGTCTCTGCGCGGGAACGCTTCCACAGCTCCATCAAGACCACACTCAAATGTCACTTCCTCTGAGAAGCCCTCCCTGATTCCTCTGCCCCAGTCATCACCGCCTCCTCTGTTTACCCACTGCAGACCCAGCCTCTGCATGGCAGTCTTCACTCTCTATCATCATATCCTTTGACACGCCACTTTCTCAGACGACTGTGTGCTTCCATGAGGGCAGGGCTAGTGTTTGACCTCTGGGAGTCCACACCCAGCGCTGGGCCTGACACACAGCTGGTGTGCAACAACCATTGGTTGATATATGAAGGAACGAATGAGTGAATAAATGAATGAATGAACTTCACAGACGCCACACTGATGCTGAGGCTCAGCTCTCCATCCACGTGGCCATGCTTCTCCTTGTGTTCCCACACTAGTGCACTGCCATGGTAAACCAGCTCCCGATCTCCGTGGCTTAACAAAACAAAGGCAAATTTCCCTCCCGAGGAGTTCACTGTGAGTTGTCTTTGTGTCAACCGTGTCCTTTATTGTCTTTGTTCCAATGCTGTCACATCTAGGGCCCTGCTGACACTGCAGGCACTGCCCCTCCCAGGGCTAGTGAATTCCTACAGGTGGCAAACCATTGTTCCATGAACACGCTTTTCAAACACAAATTAGCCAACCCAGAGCCCATGCCTCGACGCCTTCCTCCACGGGGCCCTTACACTCAGGCCCTCATCACCCAGGGCCGGGCTCCACACAGCTAGGAACAGCCCCTCTGCCCTAGAGCCTGCTGGAATTGTCCAACCCAGCCAGTCCTAAGCCTGCCTTCCCATGGAAACCACAATAAAGGCTCCTGTCCACAATCCTCCCCTCCCTCTGCCTCCCGACCAACCCTGGTGCTTCCCATGTGGCCCTGCATAGCATTATATGTCCCCTTCTCTTGGGATCTGTGAGTAAAAAACCATCTTTTCAACGGCAGTCCTCTCCTGATCTGCCGGCCTTACTGGACTTCAAGTTTTCTATTAAAACACTATCTTTTAAAACAGTCTCCCAATCAGTGACTCAATCATTCAGGCTGCTTTCCTACGCCGCTCGACCACCTCAACACGTGGCCCCCACAATTCTGTGACCGGGAAGAGAAACTGGGAACGCCTTGCACCAGCTCTTAATGACTCCTGCCCGGAAGTGGCACACACCACCTCTGCTGGCTATCTGTTGGCCCAAACCAGTCATAGGGCACCACTTAGGCTCAGGTGGGTGTGGCCGGGAAATCTGAGGGTGGGGCATTTTCCTGTCTTCACCTCTGGTCTTGATCCTCCCATCTGAATTAAGAACAAATCACCACTCTAAGGTCAGTATGTGTTTAGTTTAATAACGAGGACGGGATGTAATTTCAGAGTGCCCTTTGCCATAGATATGACCTAGTCTGTCACCAGAAAATATGGAAGCTGAATGTTAACAAAGCAGAGACTCCAAGGAGACGAGGCACAAGGACTGGATCGGGCCATAAATGTACTCCAGCATTAGGGCCGTGAGTGAGATTAGATTAATGGGCTGAGGCCCCTCGAGTGCACCTGCTCTTACCGCCATGGGCCAGAAGCAGGTGGAAGCCATTTGGGGATGGCTGGTTTAGGCTGGGATGTGGCCGAAGAGGAAATGCACGTCTCTTACCGCCCTCTCTTGTTAGTATCCTCCTTGGATGTCGTGTGTCTGGGGCCTGTGAGATAGTTTCCCCCAGATGTTTGCTTTTCGCAGTTGCATAAAGCAATTTGACCATCACCAGGCTCTTGGTTATTCATGACCAGGGAGGGGTCAGCAGAGGAGAGAAGCATCAGGAATATTTGAAAGCACAGACCTCAAGGAGCTGGTAATTGCAGCTTCTTCCCAAATGTTAACTGCGGCTGCTCAAAGATTATAAAATGAATGAAGGCTTCGCCCCTTCCTTCTCTGTCCTGGCTGCGAGTGCCAGTAGCTGTGATACTGACAGAGGGTGGGGTGCGCTGGGAAGGAAGAAGAAAACTAAAGACATGACGTGATGCACAGGCTGGAGGGGGGGACTTGGCAAAGAAGAGAGAGCCTTTCCTGGAGGCAGGAGAGGAAACGGACATGGGGTTGAGAGCTGGGCAGGGGGCCTTAAGTGCTTCCTTTCATTTACTCCTCACACCCACCCTGCAAAGAGGGCCTCATTTTTACAAATGAGCATGCAGTATTCAGAGGGGGTAGGAAACCAGCCTGGAATCACACAGGATTTCGGTGGGCGACTTTGACCCAATGCTCCTTCTCTTGCTGGTACCCCTCGCAAGCCCAGGCTGCAGCTCCTGTGATCTTGAGACTCAGGCATCTCACCTTCCACCCATCACTCACCTTAGAAACGGCCATTAGCCTAGAACAGTGGTTCTTAACCTCTCGGAGGATGCCTTTGAGAGGCTGGTGAGAGGCATGCATTCTTTCTGCAGAAAATGCACGTCCCTGCATACAGGCACACGACCGTGGTTCCCCTTACAGCATCAGGGCATCTGTGGATGTCCCAAACGGAAGCACAGCTGGTGGGGTACAGGTAAAGCACGTCCTCCCCAATCTGGTATATGGTGAACAATTTTTAGGTAATATGCCAACGTGTCTGTGGTTGGAGAGCTGATAGACAAATGTGAGAGGAAGCAGAGTTTTGGCAAAAGGGTTTCTGCCTTCTACAGATGGAAGGAGAGGGCTGGGGCTTGGGGAGAAAGCAGCGGCATTGTTTGGTGGTTCCTTGGCTTGGCCGTGCCTCAATTTGCCCATCTGTAAAATGGGGGCAATGGCAGTTCTAACCTCATAGGCTCGCTCCACCTGCAAAACACAGAGAAGTGTACCTGGAGCCTGGGAATCTCAGCTCATGCGAGAGCTGCGGTTCCCTCCAGCCTCTGCGTCCACATATATCAGATAAGAGTATTCTGGGGTTGCAGAGGGAACTCCTGTTAAATAACACCCCTGCTGTTCCCCTGGGCTTTGAACAAGTTGAGTGAGACCAATGAGAGGTGAAAGCATCCCCTTCATTCTCCGGCACCATCACGTACATCCCTCCACCTCCCAGGGGCGTGCGGAGGCCGGTCAGCATCGCACTCACTGCAAAGGCATTTTCTGTGCCCATCACGCCAACCCCAGTCCTGCGTGGCTCCTGGAAGCACCTGAGGTTTGAGATGTGTCTGCATCTTTGTGACCACCACCCTGCGAGTCAGCTTTGGCCTCTAGTGAACCCCATCAGCGGAACCTTCTAGATGGAAACCTGCTGTGTGGAAACAGAGTGGCAGCTGTACTTGGGTGTCAGACAGGGCAGTTTCTTTCCCTGTGCGGCCCCTCCTTGTGTGGCTGCAATGGCTCAGCCACTTCCCTCTTCTCCTCTGCCAGCAGGTTACACAGGACTGCCTCGCTGCCTGCAGATTCCCAGATGACTCTCCCAGCAGCTGCCTCTAATCGGAGACACCTCTGCCTTTAAAGCCTGCAAGCCAATGATGGTGACCTCGCTCACCCCCGGCTGCCTCCAATTTTGTTTTTCAGCAAGAGAGAAGCATCTGTGTTATTAATGAAGTCAAGATTTGGGGAGAAAAAGCATTACTTCCAGCTAAGTTCTGGCCTTACATAAATACAATCCACTCGAAGAAAAGCAACAGACTAGAAAAAAAATATTGTTAGCACCCGTAACAGAAAAAATGATTACTCTTGATAATATATAAACAGCTCCTACAAATCAAAAAGAAAAAGACAAATAACCCAGTGGAAAAATTGACTTTTTTTTTTTTACTTAAAAAATTGTTTTTAGTTGTGGTAAAATGCAGGTAACATAAAATTTATCATGGTAACCATTTTTAAGTACCCTCACATCATTGTGCAACCAGCGCCATCATCCATCGCCAGAAATTTTTCATCTTCCCAAACTGAGACTCTTTCCTCATTAAACACTAACCTCCCTGCCCCTGGAACCCACCCTTCTGCTTTCCGTCTCTGTGAACTTGACGACTCTAGGTCCCTCCTATAAGCAGAATCATATAGTGTTTGTCCTTTTGTGGCTAACTTACTTCATTTAACATAATGTCATCAATTATTTGTCCATGTTGTAGCATGTGCCAGGATTTCCTTCCTTTTTAAGGCTGAATAATATTCCATTGTGTGGAAGGACCACATTTTGTTTATCCGTTCATCCATCAACAGACACTTAGATTGTTCCATCTTTTGGCTATTATGAATAGGGCTGCTATGGATGCGGGTGTGCAAACATCTCTGAGTCCTTGCTCTCAACTCTTCTGGGTAGAGACCCAGAAGTGGAATTGCTGGATCACATGGTGATTCTATGTTTATTTTTTTGAGGAACCTCCAGACTGTTTTACATGCAGCTGCACCATCTTCCAGCTCCTCATCCGCCCTTGTTTCTATAAGGAGATAAATCTCTTATTGCCGAAGCCAGTTGAGTCACGGTTTACTGTTCTTTGCCCCCAAAGCACCCTAATTCATACAGATATGAAAAGGCACAGTTATAGCTGAGATATGATTGGCCAATAAACATATGAAAATATGCTCAGCCTAAGTGGTTAAATAGGGAAATGCAAATTGCAATAACAATGATATAATTTGTGCCTATCAGATTGGCAAAGAGTAAAAAGATTGATAATACGTAATGTCGGTGAGGCTGTGGTATAGGAGGAGCTCTCGTACACGAGCGGAGGGAGTCTTCATTCGTACAGCATTTGGGGAGGAGAATGGGAGGGCACCTCTAAGAATTTAAATTCACCGATCCTTTAACATAACGACGCCAATTCAACCTGTATGGTAGAAACACTTGCACAAACGTACAAAGGAGTAGAGCAGAAAGACATTCATTTGCAGCAATGGCAATAGTGAACACAGGAAAGAGTACAAATTGCCTCTAAACAGACTTGGGTAAATAAATCACGATGCAGTCACACTGTGGAAAACTACGCAGCTGTAACAAGAATGGGCTTTGTGGCTAAGCGTGCAAACATGGAAAAACTTCCAAGACAATAAATAAGAGTTCAGTGAAAAACAAGTCACAGAATAATGCAAATAGTTTAATTGCACTTACGTAAAACCTTGTATCTGAACTTATACATACTTGTGTATACATATGCAAATGCAGAGAATAAAGACCCTATAAAGGCACAGAGAAAAGTATCAACAATGGTTCCTCTGTGAAGAGAAAGTGGAGAGATGGAAATAAGAGGAAACTTGACCTTTTTATTCCATGTTCTGCTTGAAAAAAATTTTACAATGTATTACTGTATTGTGTGATTTCTTAGAAATGCAAGCGGCTCATGATGTTTAAAGTCAATATATAAAGGGGATGTGTTACAGAAAAAAAGGGGTTCATTGTATAGGGGGTGGTTCTGCTCGCCCCCTTTCCCCCTTGAGGCCGGACCCCATGTCACAGACGCGTGCATTTCCCGGCCACGGAGAAAATGGCAGCAGCTCCAAGGCTGCCAGCGTGAGGCCATTGCCTCCAATTTCTCAGCCCGGGACCGGGAGGAGCCCGAAAACAGAACCATCTCTCGGGGCTCTTCAGGCCTCCACAGCCGGGCAGCCCTCAGGCCTCCCCCTGTGCAAATGTCAGTCACATGCCCCCTCATTTCTTCCTACCTGGCGTCACCCATGGAGCTCTAGCCTCTGCCGGGAGCCAGCTGCCCTGAGAGACTGGAAGGTTGCAGCCGCCTCAGCCACATGCCGGAGTCACATTCCTGGTTTGTTGCCATGGGGCTGGAAACTGCCCTGTGCAGAGACGCCCAGCTGAGAGGGCCAGCAGGAGCCAAAATCCATCCCTTCCTCCATTCAAGGAGCTCTGTGCATCTGCTCAGAGGAAGGAGAGACTTCTCTGCAAAGGGCATGGTCCACTTGCTAAGGTAAGCACCCTTACAGTTGTGTGCACCCAGAGGGGTCCACTTTTCTGCGACCCGTACAATAACCACGTGGAGCGGCTGAGGTCCCGGGTGATCCTGTTGTGGGGAAGGTGAGCTGGAAACCCAGAGGCTGGAACAGGAGGTGGGGAGAGGGGGGAAGAGGAGAGGAGAGGCGGGGAGAGGAGCGGGGAAGGGAGAGGAGGAGAGAAGAGGAGAGGGGAGGGAAGGGGAGGGGCCACGGGTCAGGCTGAGACCCATGGGTCCTGCTCCTCTGTCCTCACTTCCCCACTCCCTACACACACACACCCAGAGAGCTGTTTTCTACCTCATTCTGGCATCCTCTGACCAGGATTCTAGTTTGTTCTGGTCCCAAATCCAGTGCATCTCAAGTTCACAGAGGAGGCCCCGATGTTCCCTATGGGGTCAGTACAAATATGGAGCAAACCCTCAACTCAGCAGGAAGCAGGAGGTAGGACTTGGGCTAAGAAGCCCAGACTCCCGATTTCAGTGGGGACGCAGCCTCTCCTGGAGAAGAGAAGGAAAGAACCTGAATGAGACGCCCCTCCTTAGAGGATCTGGAGGAGCATCCTTCAGAGGGCCGAGGTGCCTCCTGCTGAAACAAGAGGAGAGGGCTCCGAGTTAGACCCAGCAAACATCCCTTTGCTGAGCACTGAATCATTTTTTTCCAATTTCCCTTTACGGAGAGGAAGCTATTTTGAAGACTGCTCAGCGCTATAAAAATAAAGGCAGAATCCCATATCTGGGCCTCGGCAGAGCCCGCCACAGGAAATGTAGAGTGCAAGGCTATTTATACAGCGAGGGAGCGTTTCGGCAAGAAACTCACAACTAGCGTTTAGAATTAATTTAGCGCTTTGTCTGCTCCAAGGACATATGCTATGTGTCTAGAATTATGACACCTCCAACACCATATGTGCGTGTTGGAGGTGGCCAGAAAGGATCGTGGAGCCTCCTGGCACACAGACACAGGCGCGCTCCATGTGTCGGCGATGATCACGCCTCCCTGTGTGTGTGAACGCAGCCGATGCGTCTAGAATCCTAGAGTCTTTGGAAATAAGTGGGCATATGGCACATGTCTCGTGTGTTGGCACCAGGTGCAGAAAATAAACGGTGGTGTGCAATGCGGAGTCAGGCAGGGGGTTACCTGTGCTGTCCTTGCTATCTCGGCTTCACACAATGTGGCAGGCTCCCAGCTCAGAGGGGCAGCTCGGCGTCCCCAGGGCTTGCATCTGAAAGTACTGCCACCTGCGGTGGGAGTGTTGGAAGAGGACTCGGGAATAGGCACCCACCTGATCTGTAACTGGCAGCGCACGCGGCAGTTTTTCACCTTTGAAGCGCTGCAAAGGTAACTGGTTACATCTGGGGACACAGAGCTGGAAAATCTGCTAGCCAGGGACTGAGCGGCTGCCCAAGGGTTGGAAGCAAGGAGAGAGAATCATCTTGACAGATGCGGGGTTGCAGGCCAGACCCCTGAATACTGTCCAGGAAGGGAGCTGGGAAAAGCAGCGATTGTCACCAGCCAACTGACTCATTGTCCCCGTGGTGGTCAGACATATTAAGAAGCCCCAAGACTCTTCTCTCCATTCCCTGTGAGGGCCAGATGCAAAGTCATTTATACACTCAGCAAACATTTATGGAGCATGCTTGTAGCAGGTAGTTATACAGAAGAGAACAAGACATCCAAACGTCCGTCTTCGTGGAGCAGACATTCCAATCAGGGTGACGGGGATGTCTCTTCTGCTCAGGCCGCCACAAGACACCAAAGATGGGGAGGCTTAAACAACAATTTACTTCTCATGGTTCTGGAGGTTGGAAGCCCAAGATCATGGTGTCGTCAGGGCTGGTTTCTGGTGAGAGCTCTCGTCCCGGCTTGCAGAGGGCGTTTCCTCTGTGCACCTGCAGGGAGAGAGAGATCTGGGGTCTGTTTCTCTTTTTATAAGGCCACCAGTCTTATCTGGATCAGGGCCCCGCCCTTATGGCCTCATTTAACCTCAATTACCCCCTCAATGGCCCCATCTCCAAACACAGTCGTATTGGGGGTTAGAGCTTCAACATATGAATTTTAGGGAGACAAAATTTAGTCCATAACAGGGAAAGAGAGACACACAAAGTAGTAAGTCCATTACATTGAATGTTTGAAGGAAATTGCCTCGAAGAAAAATGAAGCAGAGGAGAGTGCCGGGCGGGTTTGCAAATTCAATGAAAGTGGTTGGGAGGGCCTGGCTGAGAGGTGATGTTTAAATGCAACAAGCCACTCAGCCTTCCAGACACCAGGAGGGCGCTCCGGGGACCAGACGACAAGTACAGAGGTTGAGGAGTGCTGTGGGTAGCCAGGAGGCACGCTGGTCCGAGAGGTGGCACGATGGGCATATCAAGTTCAGAGATGGCGGACAAGGTCAGCCCAGCAATGGGGGGATGGGACGGATCACATGGACCCTGTAGTGTTGGCAAGGATTTGGCTTTTACTCTTGGCGATGAAGAACCTTCAGGGGAGTTCAGGGCAGAGCAGTGACATGACTTGACCTCTGTTTTTAAAGGACCACTCTGGCTGCTGGATAGAGAGTATTCTGTCAGGGTGAAGGTTAAAGCAACTTTTTTTTTTTTTTTTATTGTGAACTCAATGAGTTATTGCTTTAGTCTCTGGTTTTCCAATTGCATTCAGGACCCCGTAGAGAAAGAACAAAGTCATAGTCAGGAGACTTGGGTGGAAACCCTCACTCTGTGATCACGGACAAGCCACGAAACTGCCCTGCCTCAGTTTCCCCATCTGTCAAATGGGGACAGTCATGGCAGCCCTCCCCACCTCACTGGTAGCAAGGCTTTGAATGTAAAGATGCTCTTGGGCGCTGGGGGGTCCCGGGGGTGAAGCCAACACTTCTTGCCCTTGTGTCCTCTGGGTCAAGCTGGGGTGAGCTGTGGTGTCATAGCATCCAGAGTAACCCAACACGAGGCCATGTCTGGAACGTGTGTTGAGCCGCGAGGGCAGTTGTCAAGCTAAACAGGGACAGTCTCACGAGATGGATGACTTCTGCGGTGTCCTCACCGCGGAATGTCCCCCTAAAGCTCCTAAACCCCCCACTTCCTGTAGCCAGCAACTTGCAAGAAATTGTTTTCTCCTTTTCATTTAACAATCACCAAATTCATCTTCAAATTGTGCAAACTGAAAATCAGCTCATGAACTGAAAATAATATTACCAACTAGAGAGCACAAGAATTTAAAAAAAAAAAAAAAGGTTTTTAAAGACTGGGTGCCGCTTGCAGAGAGTGGAGATTTCATCAGTAGAAAGGGGCATGCAGGGAGAGGCGAGTGTAACTATTCCTCCATATACTTTTTATACACATGTGTATAATTCCTTTAATTTCAAAACAAATTGTACTCGCTTTGGCATCTTGATCTTTTCACTTAACAACGTGTCTTGTATACTGTTCCATATCGGCACGTAGAGAACTTCCTCATTCGTTTTCATTTCTTTTGCACAATCTTTTTCATAGAGTGAAAGTACCATAATTTATTCCAGCAGACGCCTATTTATTTGGGTTGTTTTCCATTTGGGGCTAACTTCTACGATGTACCCAAATGCTTCTGGGTACCCGTGTGAATACATCTGTAGGATAAATTCCTAGGAGAGGAGTAGCTGGGTCAGAAGGTCAGGGCATTTGGCATTTGCATAGGTCTCACCCAATTGCCTTCCAAAAAACTTGTATTTACACCATGACCCCCAACGAATGAGAGCCGTGATGCCCCAAACGGAAGTTGTGTCAGTCTCCTGGGGCTGCCCAGGAGGTAAGAAATGACCACAAGCTAAGATTCAAAACAACATTGTGACTCTGTCACATTTCTGGATGCCAGACTCCAGAATCAAGGTGTCGGCAGGGTTGATTCCTTCTGGAGGCTGAAAGGGAGAATCTGTTCCACGTCTCTTTTCTAGCTTCTGGTGGTTGCTGGCAATCCCTGCTGTCCCTTGGCCTGTAGATACATCACTCCAGTCTCTGCCTCCGTCTTCTTATGGAGTTCACCCTGTGCTTTGGGCGTCCGAATTTCCTTTGTCATGTAACAACACCAGTTATTAGAATAGGGCCCACTCTAATCCAGTATGACCTCATGGTAACCTGATTCCATCTGCAAAGACCTTATCTCAAATAAGGTCACATCCACAGATATTGGAGGTTAGGACTTCAACTTACCTTTTAGGGGGACACAATTCAACCCACAACAGAGGTATTATCAAGTGTTTTCACCTTTGCCACTCTGAAAGACCCCAGGCACTTTTTATGGCAGGGTCAAGTCAAGTCAACAGTGGGAACCCCAATAATCCTATAAAATGCTGCTGACTGCCTCATCGGCCATCCCTGACACCTAAAGTTCATTGTCCCTCATCAGAGGGCTTCCAAAGCTCGTTCACTGGCGGGGGAGGGAATTAGGGAAGTGGAAGGTGTGGCGAGTACAGGGAGTGTTATTATAAGATGCTCTTGCTTATTTCTCAAACTTGGGTACCACTCGAGCAGACTTTGCCAATGCCGATTCCTGGCCCAGTGGACTCCCATTTAATTGGAGCTTAAATTATCAAGTTCTGCAAAGTAGAAAACCACAAATAGTCGAAGTTATCATGCTTGAAAAAGCCCTTCAGACATTCAAAAGCCGACACTCAATTTCTTCTGTTTGCCTTTGCATTTTGGCCATGGTGTCTGGAAGCCAAGGTCTAGCTGGGGCTCTCTCTGTGTCACCCCCGTCTGCATGTTGGGGCCATGTGATACATCTCCCTCAAAATCAGGCAAGGATGCTCCTGCCCAGGGAGAGCTTGCGGCATCTTATGCGCCTCTTGAGAGGAAGGGCAGTATTCAGTTTCTCTCTTCCCTTCAGCAGAGCCTTAAAGTGAACAAATCTGAAGTGGTGACATGCCGGGAATGCAGGCTCAGCCTACGTGGAAACCCTAGTTACGGTCTGCCAGCAAGATGAGCGGCCCGGAGGCTACGGGCGGCCCCCAGGGACACAGAGGATGCCTCCAACTCTCTCGGCAGCTCAGCCAGCCCCCTTCCCATTTTCTGTCTGTGGGGCACACTGGGGCCCAGTCCTGGTGATGAGCCTGTGTCATTCAGCTGTTTCCTTCCCATGGAGGGAAAAGGAGGGAGAAGGATGGTTGGGAATCCTTACCCGGTGCGCGCTTGCTAATCCAGAAAGCCGACGGCAGTGACTCTAGAAGTAGAAAAGCAGGGGAAACGAGAGCTCCTCGGGGCTCTGACAGAGATGCAGAGAACCCTGGGGTCCGATCGATGGAATATGTAATGGACTGAGGACGTTTGCTTTGGCAAATCTCCCCATCTGCTCCAGCCAATTATCCTCGCTCAAGATGAGGATCCTAATGTTTTGCCCCGTTTAAGTGATATTTAAAGACCTGCCTTTGTGTCGGAGGAGCCGGGGAGGGCTCCCCAGCACACATCAGTTTAAGTGGAGCAAACGAAAATGTTGTGCGCAATTCTTGATTTATTGACTGACTTCTCCCGGTCAATTTCCCACTGGGGAGTGGCCTGAGGCTGGAAGCTGCATGAAAATCTTCCAAATGCTGCTCAGAAAACAGGGTGTCACCCCGTGGACACACTGCCTGCTCCCTGAGACGGCTGGAGAAAAATCCCTGAGCCCAACTGACCACTACATGTTCATGGTTAATCCCAAGCACTAAACACAATGAGGGTTCACCATCCGTGCCGGATAACTGTACCAAGGCAAGCAGTTTTATTTGCCAGAAGTTTCCTGTTAGGATTTCACATGGGCAGATGGGGAAGGGTGAGACCGGCAGAGTGACAGAGCCCCACCTTTCCTGAGAGGGCTCCTAACGCTGGGGAAAAGGCGAGACTCCTTTCCAGACTAGAAAGGCAAATGAAAGTTCTTGTTTACTGATTTTTTTTTTTTTAGGGTTTCTTAAAGAGAAGGCTGTTATTGGTCACAATTTCATTTCCTTTAATATTTTAAGAGAAAAAAAGATCCAATATTGGAATTATTTTAAATGAGCATCATTTGATGGTTTGTTTCTGTCCGCGTGAGCCTATATGGAACAGAGCCACATGGGGCCTGGGGGATGGCTTGGGTTGCATCCTGGGGCATGCTTCAGGATTCTGGTACAGATGTGTTGCACTCAGAGTGGGCTTGGGCACAGAGGGTGTTCATCATGAGCCCCTGCCTTCTGGACTCGTGACATCCAGGATTACAAGGCCTCCGATTCAAGCCATTCTGGTTCTTGGAATACAACCGCAAAGCCAGAGAGACATTACAGAGAGGGTGCTAAAAAAAACTACCCTTTCTGGAAAAATGTACACTAGGTAGACAGTCTCAGAGTAATATGTGAGTTCACTCAAATTGAGAAGATTTAAAACCCTCTTCTGGAAAAGTCTGGAGGTTTAAATTTGAAAGTAGGTTCTTTTCCCTTGCTTCCTAATTTCCACAGACACCAACATGTTGTTTAGAAATCAGAGTCGTTTCCAGACACTGAAAGAAGTTCACCGTCAGATTAGTTCAAATGGCTGCTCAGATTGTAAAATAATTTAAAAGTTGTCTTCCAGTCATCCCTTCCTTTGATCACTTACGAACTTACGGAATTCTAAAGAATTGAATGAACAAAGGGATGAGGAATTGCCCTCTCGCCCCACAGGACCCAACACTAGGAGACTCACCATTAATACCTGTAGGCGGCCTGAACCCCTGGCCATGGGATGCCGGCGCAGAAGACCAGCCAGAAGGAAGAGATCACCGAGTCCTGCTCTCGGAGAGTTTACAATCTAGAGACTGGATAAAGAAAGAGCCAGCAAGGAAGGGAAGGAGCAGAGAGACAGGGCTGACCAGGCAAATCCATGCTTTGGTGAGGAACCCCCAAGTCTGATTTGATGGAGGCCTCTCTGCCATTTGCCCATCACCGGCCCTGTTCCTTCCCCTCACTGTGTCCAAGCTCCTTGTCATGTGACTCTGCATTTCTTCCCCTTGAAAGGAAGGAGCATGTTCCCCGATACCCTGACTGTGGGTTCCCTCCCAGGACTAGCTTTGCCCCATAGAATGAGGAGGGCGTGACGGTGTGCCAGTTCTCAGCCTGGACTTGAAGAGCGCGTGCACATTTGGCTTTGTTCTTTCGTCCTTCTGCCATCGTCATGAGCAGGACATGCCTGGCTAGCCCACTGTCTCTGGAGGAAGAGCCAACACTGGGTCATTCAACACTCTGCCGACTCTCAGACCCTCAAGGAGAAATAGTTGGAGTTCAAAGCCCTTGAGTTTGGGGTGATTTTGTTTTGCAACAATTTTCTATCAATAGCTCACGGATACGCTCCCCTTGCACGACTTGCTCAGCCCTCCCCATTCCGCGTGTTTTGGCTCGTCTGCATCTTCCACAGCACCCACACCAGCCGCTCTTCTGCGTGCTGTATGCTAATATTGATTCTCTGAGACCCTTCAGCACCACCATTGATTTTTCAGTCCACCTACTTTCCTTGTACTGACGTTTCCATCTCCTTTGAATCTGTCTGGGGTCCGTAGTGCCTCTCGCACACGGGTCCCGCTTGTCCTGCCCTCATCCGGCCCTCATCCCCTCTCCCCTGAGCTTGCCTTTCGTCCCTGCCCTTCCTTCCTCCGCTCCCCATCTCCCTTTGCCTTGGAGCGCTGGGCAGATGCTCACTTCCCCTCCAGAGTCCCCGCTGCCTTCTTTGCAGGAAGGAATTTAGAGACGCTCTGTGGAGGCATTATTCATACATGAGACATTGTCACTGTTGACAGGGTAGGTAGGTCCCACGGCGGGCCTCGGTGACCTCCGATGCCAAGATCTCCTGGCAGAGGCAGCCGGGCTTTTGTGGAACAGACACAACCTTGTCTGGCAGCATGCAGTCTCTGCCAACAGCAAATTCCATGGACTGCGACGGTTCCTTGACAGCATTTATTAACATATTAATGACAGGAAAAGGCTTTTTGGCAGGAATATCTCAGCCCTGGGTCCTCCTCTCTGAAGGAAAGGAATGGGGCTGTGTGGGGATGCAAAGTATACACCAATGAACCAACACCCCTGGTGATGATCCCCAATGTCACCAACGCTGTTTTAGAGGGTGGGCTCACAGACGCAGACACTCTCGTCTGCCTGTTGAACCCCAAAGTCACGCAGTTGGTTGCGAGGAACAGGGACCCACCCAGGCTAACACAAGAAAAAGGGATGTCTCCATCAGGATTCTCACAGCAAAGATGGCGCACTCAAATTAGGATGACTCAAGAAGGGCTTTAAGAAAGACAAATGGTTGGGAAGTCTGCTGGGAAACCACAGGGAGATGAAGAACCTTGGAGCTAGTAACACGGGAGCTGCCCCCATGTCCAGGCCCAAAGGGGCATGGTGGAGCGGATTACAAGAAGCAGGGAGGAGAGAGGCACGTAGAGAGAGCCACCTTCAGTTAAGGGACACAACTGGCCCAAGGTGACCCCTCAAGGAGGGAGCCAGGGAAATCAACACACTGGCCTTGACCTCCTCTGTCCCTCTGAACTCCTTCTGGGGCTCCCCAGTGGTTAAGCCCAATGGTAAGCCAAAGATGAGTAGTCCGTTGATGTCGTCCATACTGATCAGCCTCCTGGGCTGAGAGCAGAGGGAAGAAGAGTGGAGAGTGGATCTGGATATTTGTAGCTCGTAGGCAAACCCTGAGACAGCTGTTCAGGGCTGGGCTTCACAAAGTCCAATGCTAAGAAGGGGTCTGGATTCACGACAGCTCCAGAGGCCTCAGTAGCAGCTCCACCATGAACACAACTCAGCTACTCTCCACGGTTCTGTTGCATCTGGTCTCACCACCAAATAGCAAACCAATTCCCTGTTTCTTCATTTGAATTCCAAAGAAAGAGAGAATCTGAACGACCCAGTTTTAGGTTCTGGAATCAGTTTACACGATACAAGAGGACACTGGCAAGTCTCTGGATCACTCGGGTACCAGACTAGTCCAGTCTAGCAGGGTGGCATACTTCCACTGGAAGGCGATGGGATGGCGCACATTCATTCAATCATTTCGTCTTAGCTTGGATTTTCCTAGGGGCAGACCCCGAGACTAGGATGCAAATAAACTAGGTAGGTAGTTTATTTGGGAGACGGTCCCAGGAAGCACGAGTTGGGGAATGCAGAAGTGAGAGAGGAGAGGAAAAGCATCCGTTCAAAGGTGCATTAACAAGCTGACCGCCACTGTGGGTAACTGAGGCTGCCTCCTGCTGTGGTACTTGGTGAGTCAGTAAAAAACGTGTGCCTCAGAGTTATCCCAACTAGGGGCAGAGGTGGTGGAATATTTGTACATATACTTACATTCTATTTTTATATACATGTTATATTTATAGTATATATAATATAATGTTATACTATATATATATTATATAGACATAATATATCTGATAAATAGATATATCTGGTATATTTCTATAATATATCAGATACAGTATATCAAATATACTATATTTATATATGCCAGTCGATGGCTGAGGGCCATTGGGGACAGTCATTCTCAGGCACTTTCCAGGGACCAGAGAGGGTCCTGATGCCATGGGAAGTTAGGTACGGTGCACCACAGTGGTGTCTGAAGGGTACTTGGACTTGGGATTTGCTAGAATCGGGCATGGTAAGACACGCAGACATGGAAATGACTGTCACGAAGGAAGGAGTTTTTACACTCACTGGAAACAGGAGGTTGCACACCATGCAGGGCCACATGGGGCAGCACCAGGGTCAGTGGGGAGACAGAGGGAGGCGGATACTGTGGGCAGGAGCCTTTATCATGCTTTCTGCAGGAAGGAATGGATGAGGCAGGGTGAGCAGGCTGAGGATCTGCTGGTTTGAATAATTCCGATGGACTCTGGGGCAGAGGGGCTGTCCCCAGTTTGCTGGTACCCGGCCCTGGGGAGATCAGGCTGGAGAATATTGGCCCAGAGTTTGAGAGCCCCATGGAGGAGGGGGTGGGGTACGGCACTCTGGGTTGCATTTGGAAGGAGTGCCCCCAGGCCTGTTGTTTGCCGTCTCTAGGAATTGGATAGTCCTGGAGGGACAGTCCCTCCAGGGTCAGAAAGGCCCCAGACGTCAAAGCACCAGAAACACAGACAATAAAGACATGGTCAGTGCAAACGGTGAGGCCAGAGGGGAAAGAGAGAGGGTTGGAAAGGGGAGGGTGCACTGAAAGTGTCCGTTACACATTTATTCCACTTTTTAGTAGAACCTCCTGTGTGTAAAGCCCTGTGCCAAACAAAGAGATTTCCAACAATCATGGGGACTCTGCTCCCATCATGCAGATGATGTGGACACAGCGACTTCAGCTTAGGGCAGGCAGGACCGGAGCCCCTATACGTGTAGGCGTTGTCCACTCCAGCGAGGACGGGAACACACTCGGCCCCACGTCTAGTCAGTGCCAGGAGTGGGCACCGAGAGTTCCACTTTCAAAACCAATTCTGGAAGCTGCTGGGCATGCGCATCACTTCTCTCTCTGCCAGAGCCGGCCAGGGAGGTGCCATCCACTGGCTTTTCAGGACATGATGTTGTCTGCTGAGTGAACACTCCAAGGCCACTTGGGGAATCTGTGGAAGCTGCATGGGAGGTGGGAAAGGGAGCATAAAGGAAGCTGCTGGTGGAAGCTGGGGTGGGCAGGACAGGGTAGCACCTCCTGGAGAAAGATCCTTCTATGATGAGGGCTCTCGCTGCCAGCTTCTTTGCATCAAAAAAAAAATCCCACTTTGGAAGATGGGAGCCTGCAGAACGGAAACACCAAAAATCTTCAAACAAGGCAATTAACTTTTCCGTCTAGACCCCATCCTCTTCAAAGCAATGAAAGGTTTCTTTTAGCAAACTCGGAACATTTAACGAGGCTGGAAATAAAGCAGTTACCCACGTTGAAAACCAGGGAGCCAAAAAAAAGGAAAATGGAAAAAAGTCACAAGGACACGAAAGACGGAGCAGTTTCTAGAGTATCCTTTGCAAAATTGCATTGGGCGCTTCCATTTGATTTCCAAGTTATTGGGCCCAATGAGGCTGACTGGCTCTCCTTTGCCTTTCCCCTGGGCGGTGGCCACTGTGACACAGAAGACAGCAGCCCTCCCTCTCTGGGGGACAAGCGGCACTTCAGGGCAGGGTGTCCACGCACCTTTCAGGACCCAGCCTCCTGCAACTCAAATGCTGCGTTGACAAGGAAGGCTCAAAGCCCGGGACACTGGCAAACGCCTTTCTCCATTATGATTTTTTTTTTCTTTGAGCTTGCTAATTAAATCATTAAAATTTTATCTTCACTTAACCATGGATAAGAACCATTTGAAACATTTAATTAGCATGCTGCAGGAGGTACACAGCAGCCAGGAATCTCCGCAAGTTGGGTCCATTAGGAAGGGGAGGTGGAGGAAGTCGGGGAGAGGAGAGAGACGCAAGAAAGGAGACAGAAAAAAGAGGGTGGATGATGCACGTCCAAAGGACTCCGTCACCACTCTCCTGCCTTTGATAAGAGCTGGGAGAGCCAGCAGAGCCCCCTGCCTGGTCCTGCCTCTGCCTTTCTCGTGAGCTTTGGCTGGTGGCCACAGCCAGATTCTCACCCAGCGTGGCAATCCCTGTGTGCGTGCATGTGTGTGCACATGCGTGTGTGTGTGTGTGAGAGAGAGAGAGAAGTAATGAGATTGGGCTTCCAGGGCTCTTGGCTCGACAGTCTAAACTGCATTTCACATTTTACATACATTTACATTCAGGGCCTCTGAGTTCCCTGCCCTTCTCCCACCGCCAGCCAGCAAAATAAAATATCACGAAATAAAATGGAAGTCGTGCAACCCCAAGGTCAAGCTAATAAGCAGGTTGGGAAAAGGGCTCCTGGGCGCGTGGTGAATAGAATCTGCCGGTTTGAGCCTGTCTGTCATGCCCAGCAGCTTGCTAAGCATTTTTAACGATCTCCCGTAATCCCACAACAGCCTCAGAGCTGGCATTATCATCTCCTTAGCCGTGGCGAATCTATGGTTCCCGTTTCCTGTGGCCGCCGTAACGAAGCACCACACCTAGGCAGCTTAGCACAGCAGACGTTTATCATCTCACCGCTCCGGAGACCACAAGTCTGAAATCAAGGTGCGGGCAGGGTCATGCTCCCTCTGAACCCCGAGGGGAGCCCATCCTGGCCTCTTCCAGCTTCTGGTAACCCCAGACATTCTTTGATTTCTGACAGCATCAGCCCGGTCTTCCTGCCTCTTGACATCGTCTTCCCTCTGTGTGCATCTGTCCCTGTGTCTAAATTTCCTCTTTTCTAAGGACACAGTCATATTAGATTAGGGTCCTCCTAACGACCTCGCCCTAACTTGATTACCTCCACGAAGAGCCTATCTCCAAACAAGGTCACATCCACAGGGACCGGGGTGAGGGTTTCAACACGTCTTGCTGGGGACACCAGTTAGCCCATAACAGTGGCTGTGAGAGAATTCAAAGTCCATGCAAGGTCACACAACCGTTAAGAATGGGAGCTGGATTTACCACCCACATCTGACTTCAGTGCCAGGCTCCCGACAGCTGCGCTGTTCCAGGGGCGTCCTAGGCCTTACACACGGGGGCTTCTGCTCCCCCCATGCCCCCACCCTCCAGGAGTGTCCCAGGCGGGCTTTCAGGGGCGCCCAGAGCCACTCAGGCCAGGCATGGCCGGAGCCTGGAGCAAGCCTCAGGCTCTCCTCTGTCGGATGCCGGATGCCGACGTCTTCGTCTCTCTCTGTTGTTCTGTGGGAATTCAGGGCTCACTGCAGGTGTGAATAAATCTCCACGAGCGAGGATTCCAGTCGATTTTTTCTGGTGACACCACCCCCTCCCTCCAGTTCTCTCAGCTCCCTTGCTCATACCCATGGCCAGTAGGATCCTGACAGGACAAAGTGGGGGGCCCAAGTGACGCTCCCCTGGCTGTGGCCTCAGGATGTTAGGATCAGAGGGGCCTCTCAGACTCTCCTTTGTGTCCCAAGCCCTGAGCCCAGGAGGTGCCCTGGCATTGCTCAGGGTTGTCCAGAAGGGAGGGGCCTGGCTCACCTTCTTGGTGTCCCCATTGTCTGTCCCTACCCCCCGGGGCTTTCTCTGTCACCTCCAGCTCCACCCTGCTCAGGGCAGAGAGAGGATGCTGGAGGAGGGCAGAGGGAGGGGTGGCCTCTGACAGCCAGGCACTCACCCTCGTTTCCTGCCCACTCAGGGCAAGTGCATGGTCTCTTCGATAGCTCCCTGTTCATTCCTGCCGTAAATGAACGAGTCGATGGCTGCCTCGCTGAGAAGCAGACAGCCCCCAGCATGCAGGCGCATCCGCCAAGTTTTCCGCAGGAGGGGATTACCGAAGGGAAGGATTTCCCCTTAAACAGTAATTATTAAAATCCTTTGAGGCAACATGAAGGGGAGCGTATGCAAAACATTTAAGGAAACTTCTGGTACTGAACCGCTATTATACTGTCAAGTTACAGATACGGTGGAAGCAGAAAAAAAGAAAAAAAAAACCCCACGGATGTCAGCGTTCACGAAACATAATGATACACGATTGCACGTAAAGTGGCAGTGACAGGATGAACCTGATCTGTTTGTTATGAGATGATGAGAGTGTGCAATTCTTTGATTTCCACTAACTCCCCGGGGGAGTTTAGCCCTTTATTCCAGAACGGGCTTCAGGCTGGAGTGGGATATCTGATTGCACCGCGGCCGCGTTCCTGGCAGGCTCCCCTGTGTGCTAGGGAAGGAAGATTTCTGCTCCCGGGACAGATGGAGCCAGTGGCCAGATGCTCCGTTGACAGACTGGTCTCAGTGAATTCCAGAGAATTCTTAAAAGGGCTGGGGGAAGTGAGTGTATTGAGTGGGGCACGAAGTGTCAGCCAGCAGGAGGCAGTAGGGAGTCAAACCCCCCCCATCCTTTGTGATCACCTTCCCACTAAATCCGCCATTTCTTCCTGGCCAGGGAGGGGTGGCAGGCTGAGAGAGACAGCACCGGGGGCCCACGCAGACCTTGGCAAGAAAACTTCGGCTCCCACACCTCCCCCTTTACCCACAGCAAATAAGAACTCGTTGTTCTTATTCGGGGCGTGTGTGTGCCCAAGAAAGTTCTGGTTAGATTCTTGGGCTGGGCAGAGGGAGGGCAAGTCATTTTTTTCCTTCCTTGTTAGGAGGGAATATTCCACAGAAGAGAAAGCAGACAGGTCTTTGTGAGGTGTATCCGGAAATTTCTATCGCCCCAGGCACTCCCTGGGGCTTTATTGATGCCCCCGGCAATTCAGCTTGAGTGGGATCTGAGGAGAGCCCCTAATTGGTCCTGGCTGCTCCTGAGTCACCCAACAGCAAAACACCATCCTCCTCGGCTACAGCTCCACTCTCGCCCTGGAATGAGCTCTGTAGCTCCCGCAGCCGGGGAGGTTTCTCCACTGACCAGTAGCTGTGACAAGGCTGGAAACTTTCCATACCAGGGCCTGCGGATAGTGCTAGGGGTGACAGCCCATTTTCGTCTCTTCCCTGCCACACAAGATTCCCTGGGGCCATTGCCAACAGCATTCTAAGAGTCTTGGACTTGCTACTTGAGGAGTGATCCAAGAACCAGCAGCATTGGCATCAGTCGGAACTTGCTAGAAACCCACACCTACGGAGCCAGTCATTGTAGCAAGGTGATCTGCATGCACGTCACAGCTGGAGAAGCACTTCTCTGAGGTGCTAACCTGGGCTATACTGATGGCCACCCTGAAGGACAGCAGAAGGGAAGACATCTCCAGATCTATCCAGTCTGAGGGAAGAGTCCAGAAACGAAGACCCAATCGTGGAGATGGCCTCTGTTATGGGCCAAATATTTCTGTTCCCTTGAAACGCATATGTAGAGATCCTAATCCCCAAGGTGATGCTATTAGGAGGTGGGGCCTTTGGGAGGTGACTGGGTCATGAGGTGGAGCCCTCAGATAGGATTAGGGCCCTTATAAAGGGACCCCAGAGAGCTCCATTGCCCCTTCTGCCATGTAAGGAAGGACACCGCGGAGGACGCCATCTGTGAACCAGGAAGCAGGTCCTCACCACACGCCGAATCTGCTGGCAACTTGATCTTGGACTTCGCAGCCTCCAGAACTGTGAGAAGTAAATGTGTGCTGTTTATAAGGCACCCAGTGTGCGCTATTTTATTACGGCAGCCTGAATGGACTGGACACCCTCCCTTGCACATGGAAAAGAAAGAGCTGCTTTTTGAGCTGGGCCTCCCGCAGGGTGTACCCCACAGCTCCGGGAGGAGATGGTGACCCCCAGAAGAGCAACCGAGAGCGCTGAGAACACAAGACAAAACATGAGAGTCCCCTCATCCTGACCCACCCCTCTCCCCTCACCTGTGAGGAGCTTGAGCTGTTGCCCTCTGCTGGGCTCCATGAGCAATACAACTGGGGGCTGCATTGTGATGCCTGAAATCAAACCAGACCCCAGGATAACGTCAATAAATGAGGATGATGCTAACAGCCAAGCTGCACCAAGGACCGCTCTGTCCTGGGCACTCTTCTAGGGGCTTTATATATGAACCCACTTGATTCTCACAGCTCCCAGGAGACTTTTATTATTAGAGACTGCAATACCTACACTTGTCCTTGACCATGCCTATTTCGTTGCAGTAAAACTCAATACATGTGGCATAAACTTTACCCTTTTAAGTATTTTTAAGTGTCCAGTTCAGTGGCCTAAAATGATAACTTAAAAAAAAAAAAAAAACTTTGTGAAATGAGTAATGCGACCACCAACCATCTTATTTTGCTGGAAATGGACCTCAAACAAATCAAAAAAAAAAAAAAATGGGGGAGAGGGGAACAGCAGTAGCAGCAGCCCTGGCTGCTTCAGGAATGTTCTAGAAGTGGAAAGCGGAGCCACTCCCTCTGGCAACTGACCTGGGAAGCCCTGTGTCCGTCCACTGTTCTCCGGGTGGTGTGGCCTGCTCATGGTGCGTTTCTAAGCCGAGCGGCTCTCCTGTCTGAGCTGTTGTCACAGCCTGCTGGGCACAGCCAGCAGGCAGCCGCCACAGAGACCTGTTCAATCATGTCTACCTGGATGTCCACCAGTGCCCCTCGGAACTGGCAGTTCCCAAGAGGACGGTCAGGGCCAGACCCATCCCCCAGGTGATCCCAGCTTCCTGCAGGTGAGGGAAGGGAAAAATCCGGAAAGGCCCTAAACACTTGGAGGAGGGTCCCCCATCTCCCCAACGCTGTTGATCAGTTCTCCCCCTCAGGGGTCCGACAGAATTCCTTTGACCCCAGGGGGAGTTTCGTCACCTCTGTTGGCCAGTTAGACATCAAATCCTCTCTAGAAGCCAGTCTAGACCTGAACTGGGTTCTCAGGTTTCAGCCCACACGTTTCCAGACCAAGTTCTGTGACCACGTCTCTCGTTCGGCTCCTTTCCGAGTTCCGATTCTTTCTCTTTTAACCACATGGTGGGGGAGAGCAGAAGGATGGGATACAGAGCTTTCTCCCTTTTAAAAACGAAAGATTTCCAGCACAGAACTTGACCGAGTGTAAATGGCACAGGTTCATCCCCACGGAGTTAACTACTTCTGTTCCCTTCCCGCTGAGAACCAGCCTCATCTTGGAAGGAGAATGGCGGTCTGGGTCTTAAGAATGCTCCTTAGACCTGATGGGTGACTGGGGAGTGAGCCTGAGCGCCTTGCTGAGGTCTTAATGTCCTGTTTAGTTTAGGGGCATTTTTACCGCTCACCTGTTCGTCTCCTCCTCTCAGTGACTGTCTTCTTTCCAAAGGGGAATCAGTTCAGGACAAGAGACACAGCCTTTCTGCCTTGCCCTCCCAATCTCCCACACCCTCCTCCAGAAAACAGAACGAGGCAGGGGCTTGCCTCCCTGAGCGGGACTGAGTGGGCGCCAAGTTAGTGAACAAGACTTGCACCCCAGCCGGGTTCAGCCACAGGGCGTGCATCGGGGCCAGGGTGGGGTACACTCTGGGTCTGCCTGGGGGAGGCGGGGGTGCGGCACCATCTGCAGAGCTGAGACGGGGTAGGGCTTGGAGGGCAAGGGGTCCAGATGGTTCCCAGGCAGCCCCTGGGAGGCTGGCTTTGATGCCATCCTAGAATTTGGTTCAGAGTCAAAGCAAAGGAATGAATTTGTTAGCTGGAAGACAGCCCTGAACTCTCCCCAGGAAATTCACTGAAAAAGAGATTTAACCTGGGAGGGTTTCCATGAGGAGATGAATCACCCAGCTTCCCTCCCGTATTTCATACCCAACATTTCACTTTTCTGCCTCGGGTTAGATGAAGGAATGTATAACATCCCGAGACTCCTGGGCACTGGTCTGAAGCTGCCAAAGGACCTTTACTGACCTTGTCTCCTGTGACCCTCTAGGCAACCTCGCAGGTGGATGGCCGAGGTGTAGTGACTGGATTGTGGGGTAAAGGTCCCAGTCGTACCAATGGAGAAACAGGAGACAAATAAGGTCCAGTGACTTTGCCAAAGTCCCACAGCCTGGAAAGGGTGGTGAGGACCAGACCCCGGGTCTCCAGCCTTGTTATTTCATGGTCCTTGGCTTCGGGCTGCTTCACACTATCGTGTTGGGAAAGGCACGGACATTTAGAACTGAAACCAGATCAGTCATAGCCCCATTTAAAGTGCTCAGTGAGCACGTGTGGCTGGTGGTTGCCATATTGGACAGCACAGAACGAACACTTCCATCATTGCAGAGAACTGTGTGAGCTTCAATTCAAGGCTGATCCTGTTTCCTTTGTTCCTCTCCCCATTCCTGGCGAGCTCTAGACTCTTTTGAGGCAAATCACAGGCATTCTGTCATTTAGTCTATAAATATTTCAGTATGCATCTTTGAAAAATACGACCACGATACTATTATCATAGCTAAAATTTCATAATAATTCCTTAATATCATCAGATATCCAGCCAATGATCTAAGTTCTCTAATTGTCTCACAGATTATTTTTTCCTTTATTATTTTTAAATGTGAATTGGGGTCTAAATAAGGTCCAGATAGTGTGATTGGTTGATCTGTCGCTTAAGTGTCTTATAATCTATACCCCTCCTTTTCCTTGCAATTATTTAGTTAAACGATTAATTAATTGAATTATTTAAATGAAGCAAGAGGGTCCTACAGAGTTTGCCACAGTCTAGATTTGATGATTGCGTCTCCATGGTGTCACTGAACACGTTCCTCTGTCCTCTGCATTTTCTGTAAATGGGTAGTTGGGTCTAGAGGCTGGGTGAGATGCACGTTTTGGTTCTGGGCAAGAACATTTCATCATGTAGTGCCGTGTCCTTCCATTGGGGCACAGAACGCTTGGTTTGTGTCTTGGGGAGGGATGTCTGTGGCCTTTAGCTGTCATTGCGTAGATCTATTAATTTATTAGAAGCTTCAAAACGGTCATATTTGAATCCCGCACTCCTCTTCATTAATTAGCTGGAATACTTCTGGAGTGAGGACCCTCCCCTCATCCGCCATTTGGTCACCTGGCCTGAGGTATAGTTGCTAGAGGGAAGGCAAGATAAGTGCTTGATTTTTTTCCCCTTTTATGATCAATTTTCAAAATAATGAGTTGGTGGCCCAGCATCCTCTAGAGGTGGTCAATGAGCGATTTTATTTTTCTTTTTTAAGTAGCATCAATTCATGGATTTCAGCATATTTGATGTGTTTCAATCCATCGTACTAGTTATCCTTAAGGATGCTGAATTGTCAGAAGGGATCTTTGGACCAACTCCCCCTGAACCGTGGAACTGGCAGCTTCTGACACAAGAGCCATCAGGCTGGTTAAGGAAAGACAGGGTCCCCTCATCTTGCCACAGGCGGCAGCACCCCACCTGGTCAATCCAAGATCTGCCCATGTGCAAATGCTTGGTTCACAGACAAGAGCAGCCACAAACAGAGAATGTTCTAGAACCCAGCCAGGTGGTGGGAAGGGCCAGGCACCATTCCTGGTCAAGAGGGAAAAACCTGGACCCAATTTCCCATGGTGAAAGGTGTGTCTTGTTGGAACGTGGTGATGCAAGACATTGATTCCAAGCTTTAAAATACACACATTGCACACCACATGTGCACACACATCACACCGATACAACACAGCTACTGTTCATGAGGGAAGATAATTTCCAGGCTTCTGTTCCCACCTGCCGAAAACACAGATGCTCTCATATCGCATAATGGGCCAACTAATCTGATCTGATAAAGGAATAGCTTCTGCTTTTTAAGGCACAGCTACCTGCACGTCTATGTAAGTTTTTTTCTCTACTCCTCCCGCCTCAGAACTCAGGTCGTTGATGAGCAGGGACATTCCCAACCAACCAGGTATTAAGCGGGATTTCTAATGCCGTTTTCAAAGCCGGCAGATACCCACTGGCATTTTGCTTATTTTATTTTCTCCATCCCTGCTCAGGACGGGATATTGTAGGTGAATTATTTATACCGCCAAGAAACCAAAAGAAAGAGAGAGAAAAAGAGAGAGAAAGAACGAGAAAACAGTAATTTCTGCACGGCTGTCAGGCAGGTTTCTGCCTTTCTCATGAAAAAATATTTTATTCTCCCTTCCTTTTTGAGAATTTCGTTTGTGTACTGCCACGGGAGGACAACGTTATTGATTTATTTTAAATATTTATACTGAATTACAACATCAAGATAGACACATGCATTAGCAGGAGCTGTTCAGAACAATATGCCCATGAAGTTTCCATTTGAACAGAAAGTTGAGAAGGCTGTGTCTACAAACATCAGATGACTCATTCTTCGCTAATTACTGACACCTGCAGCGGAATCGCTCTCTACTAAAACTCAGCATTTCGGTTAATTTCTGCTCTAATTAGTGTGGTAACAAATGCATCTCCTGCTTGATATAGAAATGCAGAAGCTGCACAATGACTTCGGGAGTTTTCGATTTTCTTCCTAAAATTCTGGCAAGGAAATCAAGAAAAGGCAACGATTTGGGCTTCACGGTGTGAGCCAGGGGGTCAGGAGTCCCGCTACCTGAGGGCAGGGTCGCTTAGAAACCAGTCAGTTTGATCTCTTGAGATGGGACAGTGGAGAGTTCAGGACCTGGGGGTCAGACAGTCTTGGGTTCCCGTTTCTGCCCTGCCATGCACATGCTGTGTGACCTTGGGCAAATCACTTAGCCCCTCTGAGTCTCAGGATGGGGATAAACAATTGGTCCCAACTCCCTGGGACGTTGTGGAGGGAGAGCAGTTGGAACGTGGTGGGTGCTCCACGCACATTCTTCCCATGGCTACTGCTTAGGATCAGCCCCATTTTTCTTGACCCCAAAACTCCCTCACCAGTGTTGCTCCCCGTTTCAGTTCTCCAGGCTTAGCTCCTGACAATTTTCACTGCCTTGTCTAGGTCCTGTTTGTGTGGCTCCTGCCTCCAACAGGGCCATGATGTGATCATACGTTCTTCTTAACCCGGCCTTTTTCCCTCCCAGGCCCAACCCACTATGTGGACAGCAAAGCAGCCCCCTGCAAAGCTCCTCATGTGCATGGACTCCATAAATCTTCATGACTTCCAAGGGAGAGATGGCATTGTTCCCTCATTTTTTGATGAGGAAACCAAGACTTTAGGGAAAGCAGTTCAAAAACATATCACCAGACAATTCACGGCAGAGGAAGTCAAAATTGCCTATCAAGCTTAGGCCAAGTTGCCCAACCTCACAAACTGTCAAGGAAACGCGACTTCATTGATCATGAAATACCATTTTTCATCCATCAGAGGAGCAGATGACAAAAAGGGCAATGACTTCCAATGCCAGCCTGAATATGGAAAACCTGGAGCTCACGTGCCTTGTGAAGGAGCATGAATTGCTGCAAATTTTATGGGCATTAAACTTACAATAGCTATTAAAATTTAAAATGCATGTCCCTGAGCAAGCAACCTCACCTTTGGGAACGTATCCGACACAAGGAAAATCAACAATGCGTGAAAGACATCTATAAGGATGTTTATGGCAGCCTTGCTCGAGGTAGGGAAGATGAATGACTCCTACAGTGTTGTCTGTAGTGGAGGAAAAAATGGAAGCAACTCAAGGATGTTATAGGATTGTTCCTACTGGGGCAAAATGGACACAGACTAGGTTTTCATCCATTGGGAGGAGCTGACTGAATTTTGTCTGTCCGTATTACGGAATACTATGCAGCAGTTTAAAAGAATGAATTAAAGCTCTGCACGCTTGATTGCTGAGTGGAAAATGCACCTAAGCCACTCCTTAAAACGTGTTATAATGAAGCAATGTCATTGCCTGGTTTTAGATAATATTCACTAAGTGGGAAAGTATCATAACGCATTCCCAGACATCCAAAAACCCCAAGCAAGCCCCCTAAATTGCTAAACCTCTCTGCAACACCCACATATCAATCCACCAACTATTTTTGCAAAACAGGCATTTAAAACGTCAACAACCCAATTATTTAACACTGACCGCTCTCACTCGAGGGTGTGTGCACGCGTGCACGCCCAGCAGGGATGTCTTCCTTCTCTACTGCAGTTAACGTACCCGTGATATCAGCAAATGGCAAGATAATATGTTAAAGATACACGGTGAATGCAAATAAGACTTAGCAAAATAAAATAAACAAGGGAGCATTTTACAATGGTGATTTAATGATTGGGAAGTCAACTGAGTGAGGAGGCGGACCGGTGCTGTCGTGGGCGCATGTGCCATCCGGATGCCCCTGCCATGAGGAATCTGTCGCTCCAGCTGCTGGCAGGGCTGTGGGCAGACAGCCTTCAAACATGAGCGCTTCAGGAGCTTCTTCTGTGGGGACTCATCCCCCAAGGCCACGTCCCTTCCTGGGACAGCTGATCCACGTGGGTCATTGGCTTCCTGGTCTAATGGGCACAGTCGGACATCTGTTCGCCCCTCAAGGATGAGCATGGTGAGCAGCCTTAGGATTGGCAAATTTGAACAATCCCAGCGGGATCTGGGGCAGAGGGGCTGTCTGCAGTTTTCTGGTGCCTGGCCCTGGGTGACAAGGACAAGGGGATAGTGGCCCAGAGTGTGAGAACCCCATGGTGGAGGGGGTTGGAGTGTGAGCTCTGGGTTGGCTGGTTTGCATTGGAAGGAGTGCTCCCAGGAAGTTGGTCACTATCTCTAGGACTCGGCTGCCCCTGAGGAGGGGTGGTCCCTGCAGGGTCAGCAGGACCCCAGACGCCAAAGTACCAGATCCAGACAATAAAAGACAGCATTGGCACCTGTCATCAGCGAGGTGAGAGGATAGAGAATCATGCTCGCAGGAGCTGCTTAATCGCCAGCACAGGAAAGACAGCCGCACGTTCTCATTTCCCATCCACATCGCTCCATGCACAGCTTCCAAGGATGGCTCAGTCTCCCTGGAGGCAGAAAAGACTGCACGGGCATCTTGGGTTTGACATGGACTCTGCTCTCGGATGCTGGTTCTCTCGTCCTTCGCCAGCTCACACTGCTGCCCCTCCCCAACAGTGACCTCAGCCTCTGGCCAGGTGGGGCTCCCTGAGACAGCAGACTGGGCTTCAGCATGCCGGATGGTTACCAAGGAGTGCCCCCCGGGGCTGCCACCCTGCAGGGGAGGGGAGGGAGCAGGAGTGGGCAGAGGGAGAAATGGAGCTGTGGCGCAGCCTCAGCCATGGCCTCCTCCAGCCCTGCCGGGTCTCTGGAGCCAGAATGGCCCCCCAGAGGGGCCCAGTGCTGCTACACTAGCTCCAGGCCTTTGCAGCTGCCTCGGGAGGCCTGTGAGCCTGGAGGAGGTACAGCCCCCTGCCCCGACCAGTTGCAGGTCAGGGAGAGGTGGAAGGGCCTGGCAGAGGCTGGAGGTTGGAAGAGCATCTTGAGGGCCGAGCAGAACGCCTGACAAGTACACACACAGAGGAAGAGCATGACGCAGAGAGAGGCACCGAGGCTGAGGCTGGGGGGTATCCGGGGTCTGGGGAGTTAGAAGAGAAAAGGCTGTTGGGACAAGCAGGGCCTTGGTGTGGAGATCCTAAATGGGACCCGCTGGGAAGCCTGGCCTGTGCCCAGCGGGCCAAGGGAGCGGTCAGGAGGGTTAAGCAGGGCTGGCAGAATCTGCTGTGTTGCTGAGGGTGGGTTGCCGGGGAATCAATGGCTGGCTGGGTTTTTGTCGACTGAATCAATGAACAAATTTGGAGCTGTTGCAGTCAGGGCTAGAGTGGAGCGGACAAAGTTTGGAGATATTTGGGATGCTGCGTGAGGACTTGGCGACTGATGGAAACATGTGCGGGTTGGGTAAGCAGTGAAGGGAGGCCAGCACGGACCCTCCTTGGTTTAACTTGCAGGGTGGGTGGGCGTTGGGGTATTTACCTGGAGCAGAACCTCAAGGACACACTGGGTTCGGGGAGTAAATACCTTCTTGTAAGAAAAAGGCATCTTGAATAAAGTTCATTTAAAAGAGCTGTGCTGGATGCTCATCGATGTGGGCCAAGCTCATCTACCAACTTCCTCCGTCCTCCTCTCCAACTCTCTGTCCCCCCCCCATGCTTCTTTCTTTCTCCTTTCCCTCCCCCCTGAAATATATTTTTAGCATGAGAGTTATTGAGCAGCCCACACACGGCATTAAGGAAAACTTGACAATAATTCTATGTGACATAAAATTCATTAGAGGTACCAAGTTTTGCCTTAATTATTCAGAATGCGGTATCCATTCAATCCGAAACTCGGATGAGATGGTGCATAGAAGTACGTGGAGGAGAAGGCTGCCAATACGAGCTGAACGACCTCGTGACGGTGGTTTATCGTCTGAGTCTGTTTCCTCAGCTCTGAAATACAGTGCAAGCTGTCCCACAGGACGCCGTGAGGACCCAGCAGAGTCACTCTATGGGCAGGGTTATCCTTTCCTCCCTCAGCCAGCTGGTATTTTTTTTTTTTTTTGAGGAAGATTAGCCCTGAGCTAACTGCTGCCAATCCTCCTCTTTTTGCTGAGGAAGACTGGCCCTGAGCTAACATCCATGCACATCCTCCTCCACTTTCATATGTGGGATGCCTACCACAGCATGGCTTGCCAAGCGGTGCCATGTCCGCACCAAGGATCTGAACCGGCGAACCCCGGGCCACCGAAGCGGAAGGTGCGCTCTTAACCGCTGCGCCACCAGGCCGGCCCCAAGCTCGTATTTCTGACCTTGGAGGTATGCCACGCTCAGCCCTTGCCGAGGGGGCATCTCCTTGTCACCTCGTCTCCTCATGATTCCCTGACTCTGCCCACTGTGGACGTGAACTGGGATTCCTGTTAACCCAAACACTGGCATCCAGGGCCACTGACCTCACACTGGTTTCCATAACTTGGATCCTTCCTCCCCAATTTGCAACCACTTTCTTAGTAAGTGATTACAAAGCGGAACACCGTCCTTTCCATGAGGGGTAGTCCTCTGAATCAATTGCAGAGGCATTTTTCCTGCTCATTTTTCTCCCGCGTGGTGCATGCTTCATCATCTTAAAGATCTCTACTTGACTGTTAAGTGCATTTGTGCAGACTGGCGTGATATTTCTTCCCTATTGTAATTATTATTTCCTCTTCTAATTTCTGAGTAATATGATCGCTTCTAACATCATTCTCCCAGCCCTTGGACACAAAGATTTCCGCCGTACCCCAACAGCAACACTGCACCCAAAAAGCATAACATCAGTGAGATGGCCCAGACGGATGTGTAAAGATCCTATAGAAATAAAGCAAATGGCACTGACGGGCTAAGCAGGACAAGCATCGCCTTGTAAGAAAAATACCAACGTATTCATTTAGCAACCATTCCAGACAAAGGCAGAGTGATCATCAAGGTTTGGGGCAGCTCATATCACCTCAAATTAGAATGTAATTCTTCATGGTGGCGACCTCATTATTACATTTAAAATGCTTGTTTATCATAAGGTCTGAGCAGGCACCAGAGAAATCTTTTGGCACACACGTTCCTCCGCCTCACTCAGGCACTTCCCGAGCTCCCGGACGCAGAGGGAAATAAAAAGCCTTAACAGCAAAAGAGCCTGACCTCACTGTGCCCAAGGCTGTCGTTTGCCTCATCACGTGCCATCAATATGTACTTTGCTCTGAGGCCATAAGGTGGTGTTAGCAACCTCTCGGCTTTATAGAGGTGAGCCAGGGAGCCAGGAAGCCATTCACGGGCCAGAGGCAACAGGTGACAGTGAGATCCTGTCACTCAAGTCTGGCCCAGAGACCAGCAGCCCGGGCATTGCCTGGGAGCTTGTTAGAAACACACCCCGCATCTGCGGCATCAGAAACTGCGATTTCTTGAGATTGAAGTTCGAGAAGCACTAGTTTAGAAAGAACTTCTTGAAATAAAGCCGAGAGAGGTGGAGGAGCTCTCATGCCAAAGGCGGCCCCGGGACGTCATGTCGGGACCGTTTTCAGAGCATCAGAGCATCAGCACCTGGGGAGGAGCTGGTGGCTCCCACTTAACATTTAGGAAGTTTCAATTAAGGATAATTTTGTTACTCGATGATTTCGAATCAGTAGGATTTCAGCATTTTTTTTTTTAGGGGATATGTATGAACTTGAAAGAAGCGCTCAAGTGGCTTTCTCTGTTCTCATCAAGCCAGTTTAGATTCCAGAATCACGTAACTCCTACTCACTCAGGCTGTTATTCTGATAATGGGGGAAGGAGGAGGTGGAGGAAGAGGAGGAGGACAGGATGAAAAGAAGAGGGAAAGAAAGAAAGAAAGAAAGGAGGAAGGAGGGAGAGAAGGAAGGAAGGAAAAAGGCAGAGTAAAACTGCTCTTTATTTAGGGGACGCACGCCAACCCTGGTCCCTGGTTGGAAAGAATCATTTGTTTAAAAGAATTTCTATTTTTTAAAATAGTGATTCAGTGCCAGGCAGCCCCCAAGTGTTGGACTTTATAAATATGCTTTTCTAACTGGGAAGAGTGATTCTGGCTCGCTCTACCTCATTACTGCCGGCCTGTGCCAAAACCAGAGTGGAGGACGTAAGTGTCACCTGAGAGATGACCGGTGCTTATGGAAGGAGACAGTCACATCGGAGCGTGTGTTAGTTACCTGTGGCTGCTGTAACAGTATACCTCAAATCAACAGAAATGTGTTCTCTCGTGGTTCTGGAGGCTGGAAGTCTGAAATCAAGGTGTCGCAGGGCCACGTTCCCTCTGAAGGCTCCAGGGGAGGATACTGCCTGCTTCTCCAAGCTTCTGGTGACTCCCAGTGTCCCTTGACATTCCTTGGCTTGTGGATGCATCACTCCAGCCTCTGCCTCGATCTTCACACGGCCTTCCTATAAGGACACTCATCATTAGGCTTAGGGTCCACCCTAATCCAGTATGACCTCATCTTAATTTAAAACATTACCTCTGCAAAGATCTTATTTCCAAATAAGGTCACGTTCTGAGGTTCTGGGTAGACATGAATTTTGGAGGGACACTATCTGACCCGTACGGAGGGGAAGGCAGGTGACAGAGTGGCGGGACGCCCCAGCAGGGCGATGGGATACCTGAGTTCTGCTCCTGCCTGAGCATCCTCCGGGGCCCTCCGTCTCTATGTTCATAAAAGAAGGTGCTATCAGAGCCTTTATTGAATTTTTTCTTTAATTCTAGGGTGGCAGAAAACCGACTGAGGATACACGAAATGGGGCCAACGAGGAGAAGGGGCTAGAATTCCTCTCTCCTTGAATACTCAAACTTTGGGTCAAGGTCCCAAGTTTCGGACTCTCCGGATTGGTCCCTCAGGCCCCTTAGGTACGTCCTTGCCTCTCTGCTTCCATCCCCTTGCATTTGAAACCGAGCTAATAACTTGGAACGTCCTCACAGGAATATTGTAAAGAAATGGTATTTAAAAGAAAATGATTCTCCAGCTTGTTGCAAATAGGAGGTGCTACAGGAATATTAACTAGGAGGTGACCTGCCGAGGTTCCTCAGACTCTAAATCTGGAGAGAAGGGGGGGTGGGGCAGAAGGAGCTATTTTTAATTCCTCGCCAAGAAATGATTTTTAAAAAAAATCCACACTAATATCATGAGCTCAGCCTATTCCAACAATGAATTCTGTTTCCGTAATTGTCCTGTCCGCGGTTATGCTGGTGGAGAGAAGAGCAAGAATCAGGGTGATTTCCATCTAAATCTGCCTGTGTTTCCAGGTGGCAGAGGGGGTGGGGACGCTGCAGGAGCCCCCAGAGAATCCTGAGGGAGAGGGATGATGGCTCCCCCTGATACCAAGCCATATGACTAAGAATTAATATTTAACAGTAAGTAAGTGGCAAGGCCCTCAGTTAGCACACATTATCTAAGGTCAGGAACAGAAGAAATGCATTTATTTATTGATTTGCTTTGTCCCCTCTCATCCCCATTTGTGCCTCTCTGTGCATGAGAATCAATATTGCCTACAATGTCCAGATGTTTTTAAAGGTCTCCTGGACGCAACCATAAAGACAGGCAGCTCTCTGCTTCCCGGGCCCCCTGCCGCTGGGGAGAGCATGACGGCAAGAAAGTCGCTTATTCAGCGAGAGCGCTCAGTCTCCTTCTGCCACCAGGCCTGCTACACGATAATTCACTGCTGTTCCAAGAGGACGGCCGTACGAATTCAGCGCACAGTTTCTCATCGGTTTTTATTTTTTCAGAATGTTTGAAACACAGACAAGAGCAAAGAGCAACAGAATAAATTCCCCAGGTGCCCACCGCCCAAAATGGACAAGTGCCAACATTTTCTGCCTTTTGGGTCTTTTTTAATATAAAATGAAGAAAACGTCTCAATCCCACTGGCAGGGTCTTCCGTCGCTCCTCTCTTGAACACGGGTCTTCAGGCTGGCGTCATAAGTGCTGTTACCCTCCTCTACGTGAATCCATGAACAATCCATAATACTGTTGTTGGGGCTGCTTTAAGGTTTCTAGAACTTGCTTTCTGTCAACCGACACTACATTTTTGATAATTACCCATGTCAGTCTATATACATCTAGATTATTCATTGCACTTGCTCATGGAAGTCTGTCAAATGAACACTCCATGCCTTATTCATCTTCCTGTTGGTGGACATTTAGGCTATTTCTCTTTTACAAGCAACGAATATTCTTTTCACGCCTTCTGGTGTACACATACGTGTGCAATTCCTGACTCACGTGTATGCAAATTTTCAGCCACCAACTTGCTCCCCAGAAAGGCGGGATCGATTTGCGCTCCCCCTAACAGTTCGCAAGAGTTACTTTCCCTCCCATTCTCCCCAACATTTAACGTTGCCTGACTTTTCTTTCTTATTTTAAACAATCTGATGGATGGGGGAGGGGAAGAGTATTGCACAATTGCTTTCATGTCGTTATTCTTGGGCTCTCTCTGTTGGACGTCCTGAAACGCAGCCAAGGGAGCAGAAGCCAGAGCAGGAAGCAGATTTAGGAAATCTGAGACTGGAAAGTCTACCAGGTTCCAAGGGGCGGCTCTCCGGAGACCTCGCCAGCAAGACTGCCGTGCCCCCCATCCCACCCGCCATTTCAGGAAAGCGGAGTAACCAGGTAAGTATTTTGAGGACGAGCTGTCGAGTAGGGAAGATCGGGGTCCGCATGTTGGCTCTAGACTTTCTTTGGACAACTGACTTCACTCTCCGAGCCTCAGTTTCCCCAACTGTCAGAGGTGGACCACAATTCTCACCCTGTGGGCCCTGCAAAGGCCGAAGGAAGCAATATTTGCAGAGGGCTTAACACATCTCTTGGCATATAGCATTCAGAAAAGCTTGCCTGTTATTATTAATAATCAATAGCACATTGAAAGGGTTGAGGCTCAGGGCCGGCCCAGTGGCACAGCACTAAGTGTGCATGTTCCACTTCGGCAGCCCAGGGTTCACCGGTTCGGATCCCAGGTGTGGACATGGCGCCACATGGCAAGCCATGCTGTGGTAGGCGTCCCACATATAAAGTGGAGGAAGATAGGCACGGATGTTAGCTCAGGGCCAGTCTTCCTCAGCAAAAAGAGGAGGATTGGCAGCAGTTAGCTCAGGGCTAATCTTCCTCAAAAAAAAAAGAAAGAAAGGGTTGAGGCTGGCTCTGGTGGCACTGCCAGGGTTTCTTTCCTGCCTTGGCCACTCACTTGCCATGTGTCTGTGTTGAATCCCTTGTAAAATGGGAGTACTGTTCACATCAATTGTGAAGATCAAGTGAGGTCATTTATTAGTGCATAGCACACAGTAAGTGCTCAATAAACGATTGCCCGTATTTCTAACAGCAAGTTAGTGAGAGCAGAGCTAGCCTGTGATCTGTGCAGAATCTGTTCAGGAACCTTGACCTGGAAGGTCACCAAACGGCAAATGTTTCATAGTGTAACGCAGCTCATTTAAAGTCTTCCAGATGAGGAGAGCTCTGTTCTCGAGACTGTCAACCTTGGCAACCGGATGATGGTGGGCGCGCACGTTGGGGAGGGCCCAGTGGTCCTTCTACTGGCTGCCTGGTTCTGTGGCATGATGGCAGGTCTGGCCTCCAAAGGCCTGGGCAGGTTTTGGGCAGAGGGAAGAGAGGAAGCTGAGCCAACCGAGGGCAGCGCCTCATGCAGAAGCTCCTCATGCCCGGGCCCAGGAGGCAAGCACTACGGACTGGCCCCGGAATAGAAATGCTGGTGGGAAGCGACATCAATTCTCTCCTCTTCTGAGATTTCGCCTGCTAGCATTCTGAGTGATAATGAATCACTCATTTCTGACACGGTTTATTTTTCCAAGAAGCATCCAGCCATCTCATTTCAAACATAATTGAAATGGGGAAAAAAATGCTGTGATGTTTATTATTAATTAAACAGGATTACAGGACCAACTAGGTAGAAATGGGCAGAGGGAAGCAGACATCATTCCAAACGTATCACACCCAGCTCCAGACCTTCCTGGGAGGGGCTTCCAGATGAGATGCCTTTTGTCATAAATCCAAATCTTTATTCACGCCTATCTGCATGTTGATGCTGGAATTAGATGCTCTGTGTGTGCGGATGTTGGAATATTTATTGATAGTTAAAATTTCATGTTCCCTGGATTGATGTTTGTGCATAAGGACAAATGACTAGTGTCTTGCAGGTAGTTGGAACAGGTGTAGAGTAAAGATTATTTAACACCAACTTCTGCTTTCTGTCTTCAGATTCTCCAGGAAACGAGGAATCAAATCTCCAGGGACGATCCAGGTGGGAAATGGAAATAAATGATAAACATATAAATAAGTCAGTTCTGTTTCCTATTGGTTGGGAGCAGCCTTTCTCTTTTATGATCTTGTTACTGTTCCAAATTTATGAATTCTAAAAAATTGAGAGACGATTTGAAATATTTAAATGCGTTTTAAAGACTCTGTAGGAAACGGAGCTATAGCCTGACAACCGCCGAAGTGTCTTTCACAAGCCTGTGCTCACTCGGGGAGGGCGTTTGCTGAGTGGTGCCCGAGTCCCATCGGTGCGATGCTTGGGCTGCATAAAGGGCTGCATCTGGAGACAGGGATGGAGGACCCAGAGTTAGGCTTGGGGATCCCACCCAGAGCACTGTCCTTGGAGTATGGACAGCAAAGATCCTCAAAGAGTGTGTCTGCAAGATCCCTAGATGGCTGATGCCCACCCTGTTCGTACCAAAAATGTTCCCAGCACAGTGTCTTGCTCATAGCTCATAACCGGATGACTCAGTCCTTGGTCCTCCCAGGAGTGGCATACCGAGAGTGGGAGCCATGACCCCCACGGGCCACACTCAGGGGTGCGTCATCTGTAGAGAATTTTAAAACAATAATAGGGGCTGGCCCTGTGGCCGAGTGGTTAAGTTTGTACGCTCTGCTTCGGCGGCCCAGGGTTTCGCCGGTTGGGATCCTGGGCACGGACATGGCACCATTCATCAGGCCACGCTGAGGCAGCGTCCCACATAGCACAACCAGAGACACTCACAACTACAATATGCAACTATGTACTGGGGGCCTTTGGGGAGAAAAAGAAGAAAAGAAGAAGAATAAATAAAACGAAAGGATAATGCAAGAGAACAATGATTTCTGCATGATTATTATAAAAAATAATTTTGTCTATAAAGGAGAGGGGTATTTAAAAGGATGGGCTTCAGGCATCTGTTGTGCTTGGCGCACCTCTGCCTCCCAGCAGACTTGAACTACCACCAGTGGCCGGGTACCTGCTGTGAATTTCTGTCCTATAAGCATTTACCTGGGTCAGAACCCTGAGGCCTCAGCAGAGACCACAATAGACATTTCTAAACAGTGAATCCTACAGTTAATTATTTAAGTATAAATGTCATCAGTGCCATGAAAGAGAATACTGTAGGAAATGATCATATTAGTAGTCTATTGCAGTATCACAAAATACCACAAAACGTAGTGCCTCAAAACAATAAACGTTTAGTATCTCCATTTCTGTGGGTCAAGAATTTGTGCATGGCTCAGCTGAGTGGTTCCGGCTGAATCTTTCAGGAGGTTGCAGACAGGAAGCAGGCTGGTGCTGTGTCATCTGAAGGCTCGACTGGGGCACCAGGATCCACATGTACACTCGCTCACTAGCTGTTGACCAGAGGCCTCAGTTCCTCACCATGTAGGCCCAAGCAGAGGCCTGCGGAGGATCCTCACAACATGGTGGCTGGCTTCCCCAGAGCAGGTGATCCAAGAGAGAAAACAAGAAGGAAGCCACAAGGCTTTTTATGACTTAGTCTCAGAAGTCACACATCGCCACTTCTGTCATATTCTATTCATCAGAAGTGAGTCACTAAGTCCAGTCTACTCTCAAAGGGAGGGGAATCACGCTCCATATCGGAGGGAGGAGCACTAAAGAATTTGTGGGCTCATTTTAAAAGCCCCGCACCAACTCTGGAGTGTGAATGGGAACTACCTAGGTAAAGAAAGAGGCAGGAGCATCCTGGGGAGAGGAAACAGTGGGTGCAAAGGCCATGGGGTGGGAAGGAGCAGAGTGGCTGGAGAGCAAAGAGGAAAGTGGCTCCAGACCAGGAAGGGGAGCCAGGCGGGGAGGGATCACACTCTGGTAAGGATTTGGGGTTTTATCCTAATAGTGAGCAAAGGGTGTACATCAGGGGATTGACATGTTCCAATTTGTATTTTTTAAGAATCTCTATGGTAACCACATGGAGACTAAGTCAGAGGAGTCAGGAATCGATGGGAGATGGATCCATTAGAAGGCGGGTACCATAACCCACGTTGAAGGAACGATGGCTTGGCCAGGGAGTGGCGGGGGATAGAAAGAGCTGACTGGGCTTGAAAGGTATTTACTGATGCGTTGAGAGAGGGAAAGGGCAGAGACGACACTGAGGTTCTGGTTTGTGCGGTTGGCTGAGGAGGCAGTGGCTGGTGCCATCCACTGTGACGGGGAAACCCTGGAGGAAGAGGAGCCATTACAGGAGCAAGGTCATGAGCTGAGTCTTAACCCACTTAGTCTGTGAGCCCTGCCAGATCTCCAAATGGCGCCATCAATCAGAGAGCTGGCTATACAAGGCAGGAGTTCAGGTTTGGGAATATCCATCTGGCCATAGGTTTAGCCTTGTAGGGAGAGAAGGAAGGCAATTACTTCCGAGAAGGGAGGAAATAAGATAGAAGATGGCATCTGAACCCCTTTCTCTCAGCTAAATTCTTGTCTGCTTTTACGATTTGATTAGCTAGACAAGAAAGTTACTTGTTTTGCTTGAGCTACTTAGAGTTGGGGTTGGGTTTCTGTCACTTGCATCCGAAACGTTCTGACAAATAGACAAGAGCACTTGCGAAGGGTTTTTGCTTCTTAGAACAATAAACCCATCTTTCCTCCCACTTGGAAAGAAGATGAGAAAGTATTTAATTTGTATGCAAAGGGAGATGGATGGTGACCTCCTGCTTATCAAAAGCAACTTGTCCTCTTTTCAGAAAACAGAAACTTATATTCTACTTCATACAAATGCTGCAGTGCAGGATGGCAGCCCGAGGCAAATATTTCTTTCTTCTTTTTTTTTTTTTTGCCGATTGTTAAGCAAGACCTCACTTGCTGTATAAATGCTTCTGTAACCTTTGACACAACCGCTTCAGATCTTTCCTCCTGGGTGAAACTTTCGGCGGAAGGGGCTGGACAGAGAAGTTTAATTAGAAAGCCAATCACCCACCCATGGGTGATCAAAATGCAGAGTGTGCGGGTCCCTCCTGGCTGGCATTCTAGCAAGAGCAAGTGATGGAAGCCAAATGTGAGTGGCCGAACGTGTCAATATCAGGTACCCGGTCAACATGTCATCCTGGGAGGTCATGACCCTGCGTTCCTTTCTTAGAAGAACACAAATTATCAAAGACCTGACATGTTGGAACGGAAGGAAGGAGGCTAGACAGTATGACACTGAGTGTCGCTTTGGACACCACAGTGATACTCCTAGGAATAATGATGGATGCGGCATTTATCACCTACAAAATGTTTTCACGTCTATTGCTCACCAAGCCCTTGCTCTTAGAGCAATTCCCAATCCTTGTGGGACCCAACTTCTAAATGAGCCCTCAGGTCCAGAAATCCTTAGTCCTTCGGACCCATCTGCATCATTTTTAGAGTTTAACATATCCTGAAAGAAAGTGGCAATGTCTCTTGTATTTTCAATGGCTGCATAGCAAATCATGGTGGCTTAAAATGATAACCATTCGATATCTTGCAGTTTCTAGGGATCAGGAATTTGGGAGCAGCTCAGTTGGGTGGTTCTGGCTCAGGGCATCTCTCTCTCTCTCTCTTTTTTTTTTTAAAGATTTTATTTTTTTCCTTTTTCTCCCCAAAGCCCCCCGGTACATGGTTGTATATTCTTCGTTGTGGGTCCTTCTAGTTGTGGGATGTGGGACGCTGCCTCAGCGTGGTTTGATGAGCAGTGCCATGTCCGCGCCCAGGATTCGAACCAACGAAACACTGGGCCGCCTGCAGTGGAACGCTCGAACTTAACCACTCGGTCACGGGGCCAGCCCCTAGCTCAGGGCATCTCTTGAGTTTGCGGTGAGATGTTGCCTGGGGCTTCAGGCATCTGAAGGCTTGAGACTCCCCTTCTAAAATGGCTCACTCTGTAGGGCTGCTTGAGTGATCTCGCAACATGGCAGCTGGCTTCCACCGGAGTAACTGATCCAAGAGAGAGTGCAAGGCAGAAGTCGCAACACCTTTTGTGACCTCGTCTCAGAAACCACACACCATCATTTCTGCCAGATGCTGTTCATCAGAATGAGTCACTAAGTCCGGACCACAGAAAAAAGGAGGAGAGTTAGGCTTCACATTTGAAGGGAGGAGTATCAGATCATTTGTGGACATATTTTAAAACCAAATCTGTTGAAGCCAAAAAGCTGGGAGAAGAGACACCAAATCGGTGCAACCATTCATTGAGCAGAGACTAGGGAACCCGACTCTGCCACACACTTGTTATTCTGCAATGAGCATTTTTTATCAGTCAGGGTGCTAGCAGGAAACAGATGGCACTCTCAGATGGTGAACCACCTCAATACTCACAGGAAAAGCAATTGACAAAATCCAACACCCGTTCATGAATAAAAAACATCAACAAACTAGGAATGTAAGGGAATTTCCTCAGCCTGATGAAGGGCATAGACAAAAACCCACAGCTAACATCATACTTAATGGAGAAAGACTGAACATTTTCCCCAAACTGGAAACCAGACTGGAAACCAACAAGGCAAAGACATCCACTCTCTCCACTTCTAGAGAGCATCGTGCTGAAGAGTCTAGCCAGCGAAATAAGGTCAAGAAAAAAAAATTAAAGGCACCCAGATTGGAAAGAAAGAAGTAAAACTTTTTATTCACAAATGATATCATCGTATATGTAGAAAATCCTAAGGAATTCACACCAAAAAAATCCTCCTTGAACTAACAAATTTAGTAAGTTTGCAGGATAAAAGATCAATATACAAAAATAAATTGTATTTTTCCATATTAGTAGTGGATAATTTGAGAATGACATTCTTTTAAAGTTCTTTTGCAATAATATCAAAAAGAATAAAACATTTTGGAATGAATTGAAAAAAAATTGTAAGATTTGTACACCGAAGACTATAAAACATCACTGAGAAAAGTTAAAGAAGATGTAAATAAGTGGAGGCATATTCCATGCTCATCAATTGGAAGATTTGATATTGTTAGGATGGCGATATCCCCAAATCGATTTATAGATTCAATGCAACACTAATTAAAACCCCAGCAGGATTTTTTGAAGAAACTGACAAGCTGGTCCTAAAACATGTACGGAATTGCAAAATGCCCAGAATTGCCAAAATAAGTTTGAAAAGGGAAGACAAAGTTGGAGGACCTATACTACCAACTGCAAAACTGACTGCAAAGCTACAATATTTGAGACAGTGTGATACTGGAGGAAGGGGCAGCATATTGAGCAATGGAACAGAAGCGAGACCTCCAAAATAAACCCTTACATTTGTGGTCAATTGATTCTTGACAAAGATGCCAAGGCAATTCAATCGGGGAAAGGATGGTCTTTTCAAAAAGGGTGTTGTAACAACTGGATATTCGTACACAAAAAATGAGCTTAGGCCTTTAGTATATAAAACTGAACTAGTATGAATCATAGACCTAAACGTAAGAACTACAACTATAAAACTTCCAGGAGAAAATCTTCAAGAATTCGGGTTAGGCAAAGAGTTCTTAGACTTGACACCAAAAGCATGAGATAACTGATAAATTGGACATCATTAAAATAAAAAACTTTAACACTTCAAAAGACACCATTAAGAAAATGGAAAGGTAAGCCATCGTCTGGAAGAAAGTGTTTTCCAATCACATATCTGACGAAGAACTTGTATCCATAATATACAAAGAACACTTGCAACTCAATAAGAAGAAGACAATTTAACCAAATTAAAAATGAGCATAAGACTTGATGGACATGACGCTAAAGACAGCACACAAATAACTCATAAGCACATAAAAAGGCACTCAACATTATTAGTCACTAGGGAGACACAAATTGAAACCATAATGAGATACGACTACACACCTAATAAATGGCTGTAGTTTTAAAAATCAGACCATATCAAGTAGAGACGAGGATGTGCAGAGGTTGGAATTCTCATTCATCGCTGGTGAAAATGTAAAATGACACAGTAGCTTTGCCAAACAGTTGGACAGTTTCTTCAAAAGTTTATCATAAACTTACCATACAACCCAGCAAGTCCCCTCCTCGGAATCTGCCCAAGAGAGCAGAAAGCATAGGTCGACACAAAGCCTCGTAAGCAAACTTTCATGACAGCTTTATTAACAATAGCCCCAAACTGCAAACAGCTCAAATATACATCAACTGGCGAGCAGATAAACCAAATATGGTGCATCAATACAGTAGACTACTATGCAGAATAAAAAGGAACAAAATACTAACACATGCCCACAACATGGATGAACCTCAACAACCTGAGGCTAAGTGAAAGAAGCCAGACATAAGACTATCTCTTGTATGGTTCCATTTATACGAAACGTCCAGAAAAGGCAATTTCTCGATATTGCCGGGAGCAGCTGCAAATAGGCTGGAGTGAATTTTGGGGGGGGTAATGGAAATGTTATGAAACAGGACAGCGGTGATAGCTGCATAATGCTATCAAATTACTAAGGATCATTGAATTGTACACTTGCAATGGGTGAACTTTATGGTATGCAAATGACACCTTAATAAAGCTATAAAAGAGAAGAGAAAAGAGGAATCAGAGGAGAAGGGAGGCCTGGCGATGTCGTCCCTAGAAATGAGTTTCGGGGCAGAGAGGAGGTTGGAGAAGGGCGAAGAGTCCATCTGGAGGGGCAGACATTGAAAATCCAGTTCAATGAGTGACTCCTCCTCCCCAGCATCTTTTCTCCACTCTTGGTGACAGCGCTCCACTTTTCCTTGGGCGAACCACTCCTCCAGCTCTCTGGGGCCACCACTCCTGCCTGCAGGGAGGAGCAGGTGACCAGGGCCTGGCCAACCACCGGCGATCCTAAGGGTGTGACGAGAATTCCTGGGAAGTCATTGCTGTTGGTTGCTAAGCAGATCAAGCATAAGGCTGACGCTTTTAGAGAAACCTCTGCCCACCATGAGGGAGTGCCTGCCTGGAAAGAAGCCATCACAGAGGAACGTAGAACTGAGAGATGGGGAAAAGGAGAGAAAGACACTATGTCTTGAGGTCCAGCTCCTCCTGGTCCTTTCAGATGAGTCAACAAACTCCTCTCGTGATTACATCAGGGTAGGTTGGGTTTCTGTCACTTGTAACCAAAAGTCTTAACTCCCACACTTTTTCTACTGCATCGAAGCTCACTGCTCTGTGCTCTCACTCCTCCTCCTTTATCTTCCCCTCGCTTCCTCTGCCATTTTCCCTCCCCTTGTTCATTCTCACCTCCCACCATTAGGCTTCTAACTGCAGTGGGTGAAGCGGAACCAGCCACTCACCACCCACTGTTTACCAGCAGCTTCAACTTGTTGGACAGGTGACTTCCTTCTCCGAGCCCCTGTCACCTCATCTATAAATCTGGGGCAATAATATTGACTTACGGGTTTGCCAGAAGGATTAAATGAGGCACCATATGCCAAGCATCTGTCACATAGTAGGTTTCCAACAAATGTAACTATTATCACTAATCCTTATTATCTTGGCATTAGCTGGCCCAAGAGGTGGCATGCGGTACTAGGATGGTTGCAAAGCTATGTATACAGTCAGCCCTTGTGTGTCATGTCGTGGTGAAGAAGTCAGAGTTGACTCTCAGGCACCACACCACCCCTGGGATGGCCAGTATCACTGGTCCACGTCTCCCTAAAGGTGGGAGACGTTGGAGAGCAATTAACTAGAGCTGAGAACAACGAGGCTTAGAATTGTCCGCGATAAGTAGAATCCCTCCCGATTGTGGTCTATCTAATGCTTCCCAAACTCGAACGTGCGCACAGATCCACTGAGAACCACTTATGCATCAGGTGATCCTGGCGACTCAGGAGGTCTGGCGTGGGGCCTGAGATTGTTTTTCTAGCTGGTCCCAGGTGATTGCTGCTGGTCCACGGACCACACGTTGAGTAGCAAGGATTCCAAAGCCCTGGGTTTCATGTTTGCCTGCACATTGCAATCACCTGGGGGAATTTTAAACAATACAGATGCCCGGGTTCCACCCCAAGAGGTTCTCATTTAATTGGTCTTGGGTGTGGCTGGGGCATTGGCATTCATCAAAGCTCCCCAAGGAATCCTGAGGGGCTGCGGGGAGCTGAGAACCATTGTCCTAAATGCACCCTGGTCTCTCCCTACGTGTCCTCAGGCTGGAGGATTTGCTTCAAACACCAGAGAGGGAAGTTGACTTTTTTTATCCTTCTGTAAGCACCTCCCCCCAAGAAGGAAATAAATGATTCACAGCTTGAACCCTGGCACACTGAAATATCAACAGAGACAACGAATGAAAGTCGAAAGGAAAGATGTATAAACCCTTTAACCTAATTAAGACGCCTCGGTGATCCTGGGGGAGGGGAGCTGTGAGCTCCGAGCTTCGTTCAGGGAGCAGAGCAGTGACATTTTCTCCTAGGGAAAGGAAAGCATCTCCCCAAATCGTGACCTTGGTGACCCTTCAGATATTTTCAGGGAGTCTTGAATGTTAATGTATGCGCTCGGGAAATGTTCCGTTCCTGGAGAAATGTTATCCCTGGTCCTTTCAGCTTGGAGTTGCCGCTTGTCTCCACTTCTGAGCTTCTGACTCAGGCCTTGTGGCTTTACCTCCCGAAACTCTAGAAACTCAGCCTTGATCTTGATAGCTGGGAGCAGAGAGGGTCATGCCGGGCCCCAGTCCTTGCCGTAGGCGGAGTGGTGTCAGCCCCAACACGGAAGCCACTTCAACCACACTCAGCCAGCACCCTGGATGTCAGCTGGAACCCAGAGAACGTAGGGTGAGCGGCCAGCGATGGAAATGAGAGCTCGGAACCCCTTGCAAGAAGAAGCACAAAATGCTCATACTTTGTTTTCGTATTTTTAGTAAAATTTTCCCACATTGAATACTTTGTATTGTGGTAAAATATACATGGCATCAATGTCACCATTTTGACCTTTTTTTTTTTTTGAGGAAGATTAGACCTGAGCTAACATCTACTGCCAATCCTCCTCTTTTTGCTGAGGAAGATTGGCCCTGAGCTAACATCCATGCCCATCTTCCTCTATTTTTTTTTAATATGTGGGACGACTGCCGCAGCATGGCTTGATAAGCAGTGCGTAGGTCTGCACCCGGGATCAGAATCCATAAAGCCCGGGCTGCCGAAGTGGAATATGCAAACTTACCTGCTGTGCCACCAGGCTGGCCCCCCAGTTGGACCATTTTTAAGTGTACAGCTCAGGAGCACTAAGTTCTTGGGCAACCATCTGCACCATCCACCTCCAGAACTCTTTCCATCTTCCCAAACTAAAACTCTGTCCCCATTAAACTTGCACTCCACCCCACCCCCAGCCCCTGGCACCCACCCTTCCACTTTCAGTCTCTGTGCATTTGGCGACCTTAGGTCCTCACATGAGTGGAAGCACACCATCTTTGTCCTTTTGTAACTGACTTATTTCACTTAGCATAATATCCTCGAGGGTCAACCATGTTGTCGCATGTGCCAGAATTTCCTTTCTCTCTAAGGGGGAGCACTGGTTTCGGAGCCTGTTTGAATTCCAGACTTGAGGTAGATGCTCCACCTCTCTAGGCCTCAGTTTTTTCATCTGTAAAGTGGATCATCATGTCCAGCAACAGCCTGTTAGGGGTTGTCTTCACCTGTATGTAGCAGAAGTCCAACTGCAGGGGCTTCAGCAAAGAGGGCACCTTTCTCTCCACTTCAACATTTAACAAGACACCTGCAGGAGGCAGCCCAGGGCTAGGAAATTGTTCCACGATATCCTCAGTGTCCTAAACTTGTTCTTTGTGCTCCGTCACTCTTAGCAGGTGACTTTCATCTTCATGATCATGAGATAGTTGCTCTTCCACAGCTCCCTGTCCATGTTGTGGGCAGGAAAAAGGGGAAAGAAGCAACATGCATTAATAAAAACAAACACACACCTTTCAGGCGTGATCATTGAAAATTGTGAAACAGTTGGAAACAGAAGCAGTAGGTCCTGTGAAATGAGACAGACAAACAATGTAAGAAGTAACGCCTCTTACGTTACCAGCCTCCTTTGCAGCTAGGAGCGGTCATGTGACACATTCTGGCCAATGAGATGTGAGAGGAAGTCTGTCGGAGACTTCTGGGAAAACGTCACCTTCTTAATATGGGCACCACCCCTTCCTTTTCGTTGTTTGTTTTTATTAATGCAGGTGTTAAAAATTTAGCGCCTTGCCACGCTAACCAAAATCAGGGTTCTAGGTAGTAAGGAACGAGGAGGGGAATGCATGAGAGGTAAGTCATAGTGATCAACCACTTCACAAGTTGTCCCAGGGATTCAATATTGGTATGCAAAGCATCTGAAATAGTGCTGGCACACAGGAGGCACTCAGCCAAGGAGCATGTCCATGATGATGATGATGATGGTGATGATAAAGGATGTGGACAAAAACATTCTCAGCAGAATAAGATTCTTCCTAAAGACCGTTGGTTAACCAGATTCGTTGGGAAAACAATAGCAGCCAATAAATAGCTGGCATTTGTTGAGCGCTCATTGTGTACCCGGCGCTTTGCAGGCATTATCTTCCTGAATCCGCAGGACTCTCCCACGAGCACCTGATTTCCATTTAGGCGTATTTTTGGGGGTCAACTCCACTTCTGCTCCAGAAAAGGGAGAGGTGCCTCAGGCCCAATCTGAGCAATTAATCTGATCCCCTGGACTCTCGTTGGTCCAGATGTGGTCACATCACCCAAATCAGCCCACGAACCCTGGGGACAGTTATAATGAGGGGTCCTCACTCTTCTGTGAGGGGATCCAGAAGGGACACTTGCCTTCTCTCCATGAGGATGTTTCCAGCTCCGGGACTAGCTCCCAGCCATGTTATTATGTCATGATGAGGCTGACACTGCCCAAAAATGGACATAAACAAGGTACCATCTCAGTTTGAGGTGAACTTGACATTCATGGCACCCCTGTGCATCCCAAATGGTGCAAACTGTTACTAGGATCAGCCCCATTTTACAGACCGGAAAACTGAGGCTCAAAGAGGTCAGGGCCACACAACGAGGAAGTGGAAGAGCTGAGACTGGACCCCAGGCAGTAGGACTTCAACCATTAGAACATAATCACTCTGTTGTACCAAAATAGTGTGCTTTTTGGTGGAGGTTTCGAGTCCCCCACCCCCCCCATCCCAATAACTCTGGCATTTCCATCTTTCTTCCTGAGCACCTCTCCTCTAGGATCGCCGACATCTTCCATGCCAAGTTCAGCTCCCCCCAGCATTCATGCAGGCAGTAAGGGAGTCTGGAGTCTTGCTTCTGTATTTCCAAAAGCTTAATGGAAAGGACCCATACATTTACAGAGAGTGACAGCTTTCAGGATAATTCAAATACGGAGCGTCACTGGAATCATATCCATTCCCTGGGAAACACTGGTTAGCTCCAGAACAGTAGACTGTTTCTTCCCTATTGTGTGTCTTTAACTAATAATTTTTTTAATGAATGCATTATTTCTTAATAAATGCAACTTAGTAAACAAAGCCTTTCAAAGTGCAAGATGTATGAGGAACACAACAAAGGGAGCCTTTGTCTTCTCCGTTCCTAAGTGTGGGCATCATCACTCCCAGAATGCCTCGGTCCTCCTTAGCTCCAGGCTTGTGTGACTGTTCAACAAGGTTGGAAGACCTCTTACCATCCCAGGTCACCCAAGACCCAGAGCTGAGCGAAAAGCAGCCCCTATTCTTTATAAGGAAAATGTCCGTGTGACTCTTCCCGCTAAAATGAAAAGGGAAAAGTTCACATGCGATGAAACTAGTTCCCAAGATCTTGTTTAAATGTTGTTTAAAAAATGTTCGGCAGGAAGCGATGCCAGCCGCTTCTGAAATAGAGTGTTCTGCGAGGTTTCTGTCGGTGGTTTGAGGAAGTTGCCTGGGAGAGCCCCCGTTGCCAGGGTGACGGTAAGGAGGTTCATTACATGTAAATTCCGGGAAAAGAGGAGGCAGCGAGAGTGAGTTCTCTCAAAAAGGGAAGCATTCGGAAGAGATGGGGAAGAAGTCTGGCAGAGAAACTTTGTGACTAGAGAAGGACAGCCCCTGCCCAGGCTTTGAGCTCAGGGGAGAGAGAAACGAGGAAGAAATACTCTCTCTGTCTCTCTCTCACTCCCTCTCTTCGTCTCTAGGGAAGTAGTAAATCCTATTCTAAGCTTTTCTTCTCATAAATCAAGGGACCAGGCAGAGTTGCCAGATAGAGCAAATACAAAAAATTATGCTAAAAAAATGTGTTGTTTATCTGAAATCCAAATTTAACCTGAAAACCCTCAGTGCAGGGGGCTATGGCCTGCCCCTGCCTTCTTTGCGACAGCACCAACACCCCACCTCGGGTTCCAGCATTAGCTCCCCAAATCTCTGTGGGGGTAAATGGTGTGTGTGTGTGTGCATGCATGTGTGCTTGGGACATGATAGAACGTGAAACTGAGTAAGCAGTACATGAAATCAGCCTTATAAATTTTAAGCGTAGCGTGATTCTATTTATTCTGTGGCTCAGTATAAATCACATTTTAAGAAATCAAGATAGGCACTAAAGAATAACCATAAGCCTGGGACCCCATCGCCCGAGGAGGTTTACCATTGCCAGATCTCAGGGCAGCAACTGTAGATGACCACGCTTCCCCCAACCCTCCATCCTCGCGTCCTGTCCCCACTCCCACCCACACACAGGCGTTTCTCCACCGTAAGCCCCTGGCTTGAAGCAGACGGTGATTCCTGCCCCTGGGCTGATTTCCTGCGGACAGCCCTGTCCCTGAGCCCATCCACCTGTGGCTGCGCTGCCACACCTGACTTCTGACACTCAGCCCAGTGGGACTTGAATGAAGATAGAGATGGCCCCAGCCCTGCAGGCCAGGGTCCCAGCCAAGGCTACAGGACATGGTGGAATTGGGTTTACACAGAAGACATGCCTCCACCCCACCTTTTCCGCTCCACACCGCTTCCTCGAGCCACCAAATTGTCTTTGCAAACACAACAGTTGTTTGGTTGGCCTGGGGCGTATCTTTATCCATCCTCTATTGTTGAGTATTTAGATGGTGTCCAACTTTGTAAGGGCTTTGATCTTAAAGTCTTAAAGGGAAAGAGGAAGGAAGTTATAATAGCTACAAATTTATGAGCTATGTGCCCAAGTTTTATGTGTCTTCTTGACTTGGCATGGTTGGTGATGAACTGTACAGTTTTCATCAAAAGATACATTTTAATGGGCTATTAATGGAAAGTCCACAGTTCTGGTCTGGAACTTAAAAAAAAAATGTGAAGGGAGGGCACATCGCAAAACCATCTGAATAGAAACGTTGCCAATACACAGAGGGATGTGACAGAGAATAAGATTCCCAAGTGCTGCCTTTGCAAACGTGAAGTCATGAAGGGATAATAGTAGAGGGAGAACATCCTAGAAAAAGCAGTACCTTCCTGGGTCAAAGGGGGCCCAGTAATCTGTTCTGAATCTACCTGGGGTTTCTCCATCTAAGTCCCCTTCATGGTTTAGGGAAAGGCAAGAGGAGCCCACCTGGTCGGGTGGGTGGGTGGCACTGGGGAGAAGGAGAGTGCGGTGGCTTAGCCAAACCAGGTGGGGAGTTGATCTGTATCAATAACAAATAAAGACAAAAGCCGGAGTCCTATCAAAGCATCAAATCCAAAGGGCAAGGTGAAGCTGGGAACAGAAAAATAATCTATGGATGATCAACGAGCTCAGATGCTGAGAGGACTCAAAACAAGATGGCGGGCAGGGTGAGGTGCTGGGTGAGGTACGCGATTCAGAACAAGTAGTCAGTGAACAGGGAGAGAATTCTGGAGTTCCTTTTAAATGGAGAGGGTGTTGTCCAGCATGCAGGGGTGGGTGTGACGCTAAAAGGAATCTTGCAAGGCTGTCCACCTGTCATATCGCTCTTCAACTCTGGACGTTTCATCCGTCAATCTCCTTTCTTTGTCCATTTCTCATTTCATACCATACTTAGATTGTCAACGAGCTGCCAGCTGCTGCCCTGCCCACATTCCTACCACCACCACCTTTAGCCTCACTCAGCTCTCTCTAGTATAGAACGAGAGAGTCACTTCCTTACGTTGAGAAAGGCATATCCTCCAGAGAGAGGGGCTCCCCTCCCCCTCCACCCCTTCTGAATAATAAATCCAGAAGATAAAAATTAAAACCATCAAAATAAAGTCACTTGCTGACAAGCTATGGCTTGGGAAAACTAAATGTTTGTGGATAGAAGGGCGCAGGAGAAATCCATTTGGGGAAATTATTTCTAAAGTTTGCCGTCTACCTACAGCCTTAAAGTTTTTCTTTTCTCAAATTACAGGAAAAGATCAATCGTGGTGAGGGAAAAATTTCCTCTGGAGAAGTCGTGAAAAATGTCTTTGCTCCGACACGAAGCAACAGAATTTTGTCTGATTTTCCTGGTGGGCATGTTGAGGAAGATGGGGCAGAGATGAAGAGTGATGGTGATGGCGGTTTGTGTTGCTGACACATAGTCCTAAAGATGATAATCAGCTCAGCAGGGAGGGCTGGAGGGAAGAAGGATACGAGGGCAGAATGCACACGTATGATCTATAAATAGGACACAGGCCTGAGAAGCAGCTGATCTTATCTGGAGACAGTCTTACCTCTGTTGTCTCATTGATTCTCCCCACGTTAATGGTGTTGCTGGAGCTTACTATTAATCTAATGCCTGTGCCTTGGAATAATAATGCTTCTCTCCTGCCCTGTCTCTCTCATTTGACAGACGCTCAGATTCATCAGAGAGATGGCCCGAGAGCTGCAGGAGTCACGACGAAACAGAAATCAATAGAGGACGTCACATGAAGGAAGCCGCAAATCTACGATAGGAGGCACCGTGTTACCTCTGAACTCTGAAGTCCATCCCGGTGCCCCAGCACCAGAGTTCTCTGAGGACACACTGAGACTCTGGGCCCTGGAAACGTACGCATCTGCTTTGAAAATTAACGCTGCTAAGAGGGCAGCCTAAGAGGATGCAGTGTCAGGGGTGCCCCCTGGAGCCGAGCACATCAGTAGCCCCGGTCCTGGGCTCCTCGATGGGGCAGACTTCAGTGTGAAGCCACATCTCCAAGCTGTTAACCAGCACCCAGCAGACAGGGCTGCACACCCCGTCTCAATCAGCAGGCTGGAGAGCGACTATTTAAGCCAAGAAGGGCAAAAATAAGCAGGTGCAGACGTATGCCTGAGGTCTGAGGCCACAGAGCTTTGGAAGCAGGCTTCAAGGTACCTGGGGCGGTAACTAATGCCAGCCGGGGGGCTCGCCCCCGTTCCTCCATTCCTCATTGCCAGTCACGGCCCTGCCTTGTCCCCGGGACAGTTGGGTGAGAGTATTTCGGTGTGACTGACGGACAGGAGAGCCACTCAAAGCTGTGTCTTGTTCCCATACTTCAGCGAGCTCCCCAAGAACAGGATGAAGGCGTTGTTTTCCAAAGGTACAGCTGTGCCAGCTCTGCTCCAAACTGTTGGCCCAGCACCAATGCCTTCATGCTGGCTCATCCCGTTCCTATTTGTAGCAGCAGTAATAATACCAAATAATAGTTAACATCCCGACTGCTAACTGTGGGCTGACAACAAGCCCAAGAGATCTCACTGAATTTTCACAACAACCCCGTGAACTAGGATCTATTTTGGCCCCATTTTAGAGATGAGGCGCTTGAGGCTCAGAGAGCCCACACGCCCAGATTCAAACCCAGCCTCCCTGAAGCCACACTAGTGCTCTTACCCACTGGGCTTGGCTGCCCACAAGTTGGTGAGATCCACGTCCTAACCCTGGGCACCCTCCCATCACTGCCCTACACCCACAAAGCTGCCAGATTTGCCTGTGAGGCCGACATTGTCGGGACTCCACTCATGTTCTCTCAGAGCCCTTTGCCGTGACATGCACACAAGCTCCCATCGCTCTTTTGATCCCAATAGCCAGCACCTGGGTCTCTTTGTGGGAGACTGTCTGGTGCCCACTTCCCTGCCCGAATGGAGAGCCAGCGGTGCCTGGGGACTTTTGTCCCCACCCTGCCCCAGCAGCTCTTAGGCAATGACTGATGCATGTGCGGACATACATTCTCTAACTCCCACAGATTGGGACACTCTGAGCTGGGACCCGCACTGTCTCCAGAGATCCCCAGTGCAATTGAGGTGAAATGACTTTATCGGTTCCCTATTGCCGTGTAAACAAATTAATTCCAAATTTGCAACTTAAAATAACAAACATTTATCGTCTCACAGTTTCTATGAGTCAGGAATTTGGATGTGGCCTAGCTGGGTGCTCCTGGCTCAGGTCTCTCCTGAGGTTGCAGTCAAGACATCAGCCAGAGCTGCGGCATCTGAAGGCTTGACTGGGGCTGGAAGCTCTGCTTCTGAAGATGGCTCCCTCACATGGCTGGCAAGTTGGTGCTGACTGTTGGCTGGAGGCCTCAGTGTCTCCCACGTGGGCCTCTCCACAGACTGCTTGAGTGTCCTCGCATCATGGCGGCTGGTGATCCAAGACAGCAAGGGAGACATGCGATGTCTCACTACCTGGGGTCCTACTCATTAGAACCACCCCCTAGAACCAACAATATTCTCTATTGAGCACTTGGCATACCTCACCCCATTTAACTTAACTCCCAAATAATCCTTTAAAGCAACTGTTATTATCTCCTTTTCCAGGAGAGGAAACTGAGATTTAGAGAAATTGCACAAGTGTACATTCCCAGCATCAGAGCCAGTGTCTGCAAGGTCCATCATGTCGTCAGTTGTTCCTTCAACATTCTTTCCACTTGCTGCCACTCTGTACCCGCAGGTCTGACCCTCCCAAAGACAGGAATGGACCTGAGGTTGACCACATCTCCTTGGGCTGCTGGCCACTCTCTCACCCTGTGGTCTGGGTCCACTCCGGCTGCTGGCCTGCTGCTGACTTCCTGTCCCTCCACACCCACAGTGGAAATCTCCAGCATGGGTCTGGCCTTCCTGCCTGAACCAGCCCAGAGTTGTGGTCACTCTGGTCAGGACACATAGATCTCAGTGATTAACCCCTACCCTCTGCCACATTGCCACTCAGCCCCATCACCTTTGTTTCAGGGAGTCCACATGTCCCTCATGTCACCAGGCGCCCAGCCTGGCTGCCACAGACGGAATGGCCTCGTCTTGGTCAAAAGGTTTTGCTTCCCCTGAAAATTGCGCTTGAGCCTAAGCACACTGGTGCCGGGTTTTCCTCGAGGACAAGGTATGATGGAAGTCGGGGCACAGTGCAACGCAGTGGGCTCTTTTCAGGGGAGTAAACTAGGCAGGTCCTGGGGCCATAATCTTAGCTCTTTCAAATAGGGCAAGTCCTCCCCTGGGAAAGATGGGTGTTTAGGCAAACCAGTCCTGGGGCCGTGGAACCTTCTTGCTTATAAAACACAAAGCTCCCAGGGTAGCACCTCACTCATTAGCTAGTCGTTCTGTATAAATTCGCCTTTTAAATTCAAAAGGGCAAACTCCTCGGACATACCATAAAGCCAAGTTCAGTTTTAAAGAAAGACTCAAGAAAATATCAAATAGGTTTTTTTTTTTTCACTTTGTATCAAAGATATATATGTATATATATTCTGGATGTGTCCTCAATATATCTTCACTATATATTGAACTTCAAATCTGAAGTTCAATAAATTTTCACAAACTGAGCTCATCCGTATAATCAGCATCCACACCAAGAAAAAGAACATTTCAGCTCCCCAGAAATCTCCTCATTTTTCCTCCCAGTCACTGGCCCTCCATTCGCCTGATACTGTAAATTAGTCAAGCAGGGGTCATGTGGATGTCATTCTTTAATTGAACTATAATTAACACAATAAAATGCATAGATCTTAGGCATTCAGTTCAATGAGGTTTTTTTCTTTTCTTTTTTGAGGAAGATTGGCCCTGAGCTAACATCCGTGCCCATCCTCCTCTACTTTACATGTGGGATGCTGCCTCAGCATGGCTTGATGAGCAGTGTGTAGGTCTGTGCCTGGGATCCAAACCAGAGAACCTTGGGCTGCCTAAGTGGAGTGCGCGAACTTAACCACTGTGCCACCGGGCTGGCCCCTCAATGAGTTTTGACAATTGCATACACTCAGGTAACTACCATTCAAAACAAGATATAGACCAGCTCTGTCCAGTAGTAATATAGAGAGCCACACATGTCATTTTAAATTTTCTAGCAGCCATATTAAGAAAAGTAAGAAGACACAAGTGAAATTAATTTTAATACCATACGTTTAGCCCGGGGTATTTAAAACATTATTATTTCAACATGTAATTAAAATTATAAGAAATTTTACTTTTTTTAATCAGTGACAAGTCTTTGAAACTTGGTGGATATTTTTTACTTAGAGCACCTCTCAATTCGGATGCCAACTTTTTAGCGGTTAGTGTGAAATAATGTCCTACCAAAACAATAGAGTTGTGTTTAAGGGAAAAATATTTTGCACTGCTTCAGTTTTTAAGCTAAAATGAAATAAAACAAAACAAAATTAAAACTTCATTTCCTCAGTTCCGCTAGCCACAATTCAAGTCACATTTCATGTGGCTTGTGGCCCCCATATTGGACAGTGAGGATTAAAACATTTCTATCGGTCCAGAAAGTTCCCTCTTCCCTTTTTCCACTCAATTTTCTTCCTCCACATCCAGGCAACCACTTTCTGATTTCTCTCCTCATAGATTATTTCATTTGTTCTTGAGTTTCATATAAATGGGGTTATACGGTAAATGCTGTTTTGGGTCCCTGCTTATTTTGCTCAGCATAATCGTTTTTCAGAACCATCCAATACCACTACATACCTATTGGAATGGCCCAAATCCAGAACACTAACAACGTCAAGTGCTGGCAAGGATGTGGAGCGACAGGAACTCTCACACGTTCCTGGTGGGGATGCAAAATGGTACAACCCCTTTGGAAGAGTTCAGAAGACAAAACTAGACATACTCTTACCATACGACCCGGTGATTGAGCTCCTTGACATTTATCCAAAATAGTTGAAACCTTATGTCCTCGTGCAAACCTGCACACAGATGTTCACAGCAGCTTTATTCATCATTGCCAAGCAGCCAAGTGATCCTTCAGAAAGTAAACAGATCAATAAACTGTGGCACATCCAGATCGTGGAATAGCATTCAGCGCTACAAAGAAGTAAGTTCTCAAGCCGTGAAAAGACATAGCGGAAACTGAAATGCATATCACTAAGTGAAGAAAGTCAATCTGAGAAGGCTACATACTATATGATTCCAACAATATGACGTTCTGGAAAAGCCAAAACTATGGAGACAGTAAAAACGTAAGTAGTTGCCAGGGGTCCTGTTGGGAGGGCAGAGACAAGAACTGAATAGGCAGAGTGCAAAGGATTCTTAGGGCAATGAAAATACAGTCATGCGTGGCTTAACGATGAGGCTATGTTCTGAGAAATGTGTTGTTAGGCGAATTTGTGGTTGCACAAACATCCTGGAGTGTACTTGCACAAACCTGGATGGTATAGCCTGCTACACACCTAGGCTGTGTGGTACGAATCTTATGGGACCACTGTCACGTACGTGGCCCATCATTGACTGAAACATCCTGAGGCATGACTGTAATCTGTTTGACATTATAACGATAGATACACGTTATACATTTGTTCAAACCAACAAGCCCGGTGGCATAGTGGTTAAGTTCACACGCTCCACTTCCGCAGCCCAGGGTTTGCAGCTTCTGATCCCAGGCGCAGACCTACACACCACTCATCAAGCCATGCTGTGGCAGCGTTCCACATACAAAGTGGAAGAAGATTGGCACAGATGTTAGCTCAGGGCAAATCCTCCTCTCAGGAAAAAAAAAAAAAACGGACAGAATACACACCACCAAGAGTGCACCCTAATGCCAACTTAGACATTAAGTGATTTGATGTGTCAATGTAGGTTTATCCTTGATATAAAAAAGGTACCATTCTGGTAAGCCATGTTGATAATGGGGGAGGCTATGCATATGTGTGGGCAGGGGGTATACGGGAAACCTCTGTACCTTCCTCTCAATTTTATTGTCAACCTGAAACTGCTGTCAAAAAATAGTCTTTAATTAGGGCCAGCCCCGTGGCTGAGTGGTTAAGTTTGCACGCTCCACTTCGGCGGCCCAGGGTTTCACCAGTTTGGATCCTGGGTGCAGACATGGCACCGCTCATCAGGCCATGCTGAGGCAGCATCCCACATAGCACAACCAGAAGGACCTACAGCTAGAATACACAACTACGTACTGGGGGTCTATGGGGAGAAGAAGAAGGGAAAAAAAAAAGATTGGCAACAGATGTTAGCTCATGTGCCAATCTTAGGAAAAAACGTCTTTAGTTAAAAAAAAAGAATCATCCACGTTGTTGCATGTATCAGTAGTTTGTTCTTTTTTATTGCTGAGTAGTATTCCATTGCATAAATAGACCACTATTTATCCAATCTTCTATTGATGCGTACTTGGCTGTTTTTGGTTTGGGGCTGTTATGAATAAAGCTGCCATACGCATTCTTGTACGAGTCATTTTACAAACATATGTTTTCATTCCTCTTGGGTAAGCACCAAAGAGGACCTGCCGAGTCGTATGCTGGTACATATTTAACTTTATAATAAACCATTCTCCCCATCACATCCCCGTCAACAACATTTGAGAGTTCCATTTTCCCCACATCTTTGCCGACATTTGGTACTGTTAATCTTTTTTATTTTAGCCATTCCGTCTCCTGTGGTTATAATTTGCACTTCGTTGATGACTAAAGACATTGAGAACCTTTGATATATTCCCCGGCCATTCTTAGATCTTTTGTGAGGGACCTAATCAAGTCTTTGGTTCAGTTTTTAAATTGGGTTGTTGTCTCTTTATTGTTAATTTGTAGGCATTCTGTACATGTTCTGGATACAAATCCTTTGTCAGATATGTGTGCTGCCACTATTTTTTCCAGTCTGCGGCTCATCTTAATGATGTCTTTTGATGAGCAATTTCTTAACACTGTCTCGTGATGAGCAGAAACTTTCGATGAAGTCCAACTTATCCCGTTTTTAATTTTGTGGTTAACGCTCTTTGCGTTCTGACCAGAAAATCTTTGCCAAGGTCATAAGATTTGCTCCCATGTTTCCTTTTAGAACAGGGGTTGGCAAACTACAGCTCTCAGGCCAGATCCAGCCCGCCATCTGTGTTTGTACGGCTTACGAGCTAAGAAGGATTTTGCATTTTTTAATGGCTGGGGAAAAAAATCGAAAGCAGAATAATAATATGTTACATGTGAAAGATACATGAGATTCAAATTTCAATATCCATAAGGAAAGTTTCATTGGAACACAGGCATGTCCATTCATTTATGTGCTGTCTGTGGCTGTTTTCACCCCACAGAGGCAGAGCTGAGTAGTTGTGTCAGAGACTGGATGGTCCATAAAGCCTAAAATATATAATATCTGGCTCTTTACAGAATGAGTTTGCCGATCCCTGTTCTAGAAGCTTCTATGGTTCTCAGTTTTGTGTTTGGGTCTGTGATCCATCTGGAATTAAGTTCTGTGTTTGGAGCGAGATTGAGGTCAAGTTTCATTCAAACAGATCTCTTTAACTGATTATTTGAATTATGTGGCTGATGGGGACACACCAGGAAGCCCATGTTTCTGGATTGTGGCAAGAAGCACCTCTTTCCTTCCCTCTGGAAAGAGACTGTCCAGGGCCTGGCATCGGGGCTGAGGACTGGAGCTGACGGTCTCTCATCTCAGTCTCTTGAGGGCCGAAGGAGCTGGCTTAGAAATGGCATGGTTTTCAACTCTCGTGGATATCCCTGGATTACACAAACCGCTTCAAGTTTGGGGTTTTTTATATTAAAATTGAAGTCCTCTATTTGCAATTGCTCACTGTTCATTCCCGGAGCAAACGTGCCTCTCCAGATAGGGATCAGCCGGCACTCCTGTTGCCAGGGCCCTCTCATCCGACAGAACAGACTCAACGCCAGCTCGGGGCCTGGTGCATTCATCCGTCAGCGATTCCATAGCTACCGGCTTCCTCTTTTATAGCCCTTATCGCACAGAGCCATCTCCTGCCGCTCTATAACCATGTGGCAATGCCATGGAAGCCTTGCAAAAGCAAATAATTAGTTCGAATCTGTTTATAGCCGGTCAAAGTTATTTGGCTCTAAGAATGGAGTTCAAAAAGTCATTCCTCCTAACCACCAAGCAGAAATATCTGCCTGTAGTTTAAAAATTCTGGAGCCCTCGGGGGGCCGCCTTACCTTAAAATGCTTGTTATGCAAAGCGTTCTGAGATGAAATTTAAGTTCAGCCCTTGGGGAAGGGCTTTAGATGGATTTGCTAACTGACTTTATTTGCTTTTCCTCTCTTGTATTCTGTGCTCTATCTTCTCCTTGTTATCTTTTATGCGCGGCCAGGACTGGTGGTTATTTTGCCTTTGTGAATCCTGTTTTCAACAGAAACCTCACACACTCAGAAAAAACTCCTTAGGTGCATCCAAGGAGCGGGTACCCTGCCAGCTTCTGCCGCCCACTCTGTCGAGATTGCAGTCGTGTCATTAGAATAACGCTCTGCATCCATGTCACATGTTTCGTCTGCAGTCACAAAGGGTTTCACAAACTGCCCTATCATTTCATTCCTTTTACAAGTGGAGAAACTGAGGCCAGAAGACCCTTGTGACATTTCACGTCACTGAATACCTCCTACCTCTCTGGACTTGCTCCAAACACAGCCCTCAGCTCGGATGCATTAGGATGACATCCACCACTTTTTGTGGCCACGTAGTGTGCGTCCAGCTCTGCTCTCAGCGCCTTTCACATGCCAGCCAAGTTCATCCTCAATAGTTTATGTCCTATGTTTCAAATGGGGAAAATGAGGCACAGAAAGATTAAGAAAATTGCCCAGGGTCACAAAACTAGTGAGGAGCAGAGCTGGAATCCAAACCCAGGGAGATGAACTCCAAAAGCCATGCTGGAGTCTGCGACATCCCACACAATGGTTGCTGCTATCTAGAAACGTTTTGCCCTCCTGGGTGATAGGGACAGGTAACACACACAGCATGCATCAGAGCCCAGGGCTGGAGAAGTCTGTACGTGACGGATACATGGTTCCCATCCACTTGACCAAACTGTCAAAGGATTTCTCCACGTGTCAAAGGAAAATTAAAGAGCAGATTTTTGCTGGATGTTTTGAAATGCAAACCACACTAAAAGGCACTCAACCTAAAAGCAAGCAGGTGGCCAACTGTGGAGCTGACCATTTGTGACCGAAGAGCATCAGAAAGAAATACAGCGGGGACGAGACCGCGGTAAAAACCCACAGCACGCTTATTCCAGTTTAAAATAAGTACGTGTTTTCACGTGCACAGACTAAATCTGTATGCAAAGCGGAATAAACCCCACAGCAGAAAAATGCATCTGGACTTTCCCCTGCCTTAGAACATATCCTCCAAGGATTTTTCTGTGAGGCCGAGTAAAATTACAAGGTTGGTTTTTTCAGTGAAGTCACAAAATGATAATAGTGTGAAGGGCACCAGAAAAGCCAACGGTCATTACGACCAATTAGCATTTGTTGACACCAAAGGCGGCGAGGAAGCTTTCCACACAGGTCTGTGCTGAGGGACACTTCCCCCGTCTCACCCCAGACCAACTATAAAGAGAACTGAGGCTTCCTTGGCAACAGGAGATGCTTGGATGGGAGTCAGAGACCCCGCCCCAGCCCTTTCTCCCCCCTGAAACTGTCAGGCTGGACGCGTCTCTGAGATTCTGCTTCTGACCACCTGGAAATCCATTGACATCCTTCGTTTATCCAACTTCATTCAACAGATATCTGAGCCCCTCCAACACGCCAGACTCTGGGCTTGGCGATTTGATGGTGAAGGAGACAGATGGAGCCTCTGTCCCCTAGAGCTGTGGAAATACGCGCTGTAAGGGTAGACATGTCTTAACACAGAGGAAGAACATGGAAGGAGTCAGCAACGCATCTGCTGCAAGGAACAAAATCCTGGCTAGAGAAGCTGAAACCAAAAGGGAGTTATTTTTCCTACCTAACAAGAAGGTCCAGGTAGGTGGCTACTGGTGTTGGTTCAGGGGCTCCACGATATCAAAATCCACATGTTGACGAGTCTCTTGGCCTTTCCCTCAGGATCACAAGATGACTGCTGCAACTCCAGCCATCATGTTCTCATTTGAGGCAGAAAAGGGAGTGGAAGCTGCACTGTTCTCTCGTAACAGGAAAGAAAAGGCTTTCTCAGATCACTTGACTGTGTCTCATGGCCTCCCCAGCTGCAAAGCAGGTTCAAGATCCAGTATATAGGTGGGTACATAGCCACTCCAAACAAAACCAGAATTCTTTAGCAAGGAAGAGAGGATGAGAAAGGGCTATTTGGTAGCTAATTGTTCCAGTTATCTATTGCTGTGTTAACAAACTACCCCAAACAGAAGGACATAAAACAACCACCATTTTGTATGCTCAGGGATTCTGTGAGTCCGAAATTTGGACAAGGCACAGTAGGGATGGCCTGTCTCTGCTCCCTGATGTCTAGGGCCTCCACTGGGAATGATTTAAATGACTGAGGGTCAGACTCATCTGGAGGTTCTTTCATCATGCCTGGCCCCTGGGCTGGAATGTCTTGAAGGCTTGGGCTTCCTCACAACATGGCAGCTGAGTTCCAAGAGAGATACTGAGATGAGTGTCCAAAATGAGAGCTTTCTAAGAGAACCAGTGGGAGCCACACGGCCTCATCTGGCCTAACCTTGGAGTCATGCAGCCTCACTTCCGCCATATTCTCTCGGTTATGAGCCAGTCGCTAAGGCCCACCTGAATTCAAGGGGAAAGGAGTTAGTCTCCTCGTCTTGATGGGGGAATGGCAAGATCACAGAGGTACAGGTGAAATGAGAGCTATTGTTGAAGTCATCTTTGGAAAATAGAAGGTAGGGGTGTCAGCCACAGGCTCCTGGACAGGACGTGGGGCTCAGGAAAGCATTGAGAGAGGAAGCTTCATCTACACTGAAAACTGGAAGACAAATACAACTTAGCCAGATGAAAGGGGGTGGCATGGAGGGTGACCAGGGGGACAGAGCAATCCAGGCAGAAGAAAGAAAGTGCAAAGACAGGAAGGCAACGGAGAGCATGGCCACTGGAGAAATGAAGGCATCATTACGGCCAGAATGGGCTGGGCCAGGTGGAATAGGAAGGAAATTGTGGGTAGCGACCGCATGGGACTCATGGGCCAGAGAAGGGGCTTGGACTTTCTCCCGAGAGCAGTGAGAGGTCATTGTGGGGTTTTGCACAGGAAGCAAAGTGACAGATTTGCATGTTAGGAAGTCCACAGGCTGCAGTGGAGGAAACAGATGGGGGCACCTGAAGGCAGGTGGACAGGAGGAGGCTGCTGCAGGAATTCAGGGGAGTTTGACCGGTGGTTTGGACCTGGCTGGAAGGATGGGATGGAGAGACACAGACGTGGATTGAGTGTGTTTGGGAGGGGAGCTTTAGCTGAATTGCAGAGAGGAGGGAGAGAGAGGAAGGAATGATGAGTCCTGCATTTTGAGCTCGAGCACTCTGGGCCCCATCCCTGAAAGGTGCTGGCACAGGGTGGCTTCTTAATAAGTGACACCTGCTTTGGAAGGGGCACTTTCCTCAAGTCTTTCTAAAATGCAAATCCAAGCAAGGCCCTCTGCTGCTCAAAACTCAGCGAGTCTACTTTGCCCCCAGCTAAAGGCTAACGGATCCCCTGAGACTGACCTGTAAACTCGTCGGCCCAGTCGCTCTGATGCCCTCCCTCCCACACCTGTAGCTCCACAGAATGGCAGAATGACTCAAGAGCAGCCAGAAATTACACTCTTTCTCAAATCTATGCCTTTGCCCGGCTGCTCACCTTGCCCTCCTTCACACCTCCTAGCTACCCCCTTGCCACTTTTCAGGACTCAGTTGAGAAGTCACTTCCTCCTGTTCTGGGGTATTCACCCCATCTCACCACATGCTATGGTCTACATCAGCCAGCCCCTCTGAACTGTGAGTTCTCAGTGGTGAGCTTCTTGTCTCTCCTTCAGCGCTGTGTGGCTGAGTCCTGGGCTGTGCTAGGCACCCACCAAGGGTTTGGAAGGCCAAATCAACACAGCCAGTCCTGGGAATGGGGAAGACACAGGGGGCCAGAGGAGACATGTTGGGGAGTGGGGTCAGAGGGTGGAAGACACCTGATGCATCTATGGCACTTGGCTTCTGCTGGAGGCCCTTAGCTACACTTGGCACCTGGTCAGCTTTCAGTTCCAAAAAGTCAAGAACTGCAAGTTCCTCAGATGCTACGAAGCAGTGGTACTTTTCTGGCTGAGCAGTCTGGCTGTGGCTTGACTTGAAAGTCAATAGTGCATAAACTTCCCATTTTTATGAACAGCTCAAAAGGAATCCAGAAAGGCAGAAGTCAAAAATTAGGATTAGAAAGTGATACAGAACTTGAGGTGCTCCATTTCATCATCTCTTCAAAAACCACAAGAAAACCCTAAGAGAGGAAAAAATATACACATGGCTCTCTCCAGCTGACTCTTCCAACAGTGAGATGAAGAAGTCACATGGGGAACATGGTTTTGGGAGTCACACTTGCTGATCGTGATTTTCTGCTTTAAGCCTCAATTTCCTCGTTTGTAAAATGGAAGCAACATTGTTTTAGGATTCGATGGTATATGCTCAGTGCCTGGCATTACAGGGCCACCCAACAAGAGTAACTCTCCCTCTTTGGTGCATTTGGTCAAAGCTTTGAACAATATGCACCTAACATCAGATCACCTCAATACATAAGCAAATATTAACAGACCTGAAGGAAGAAATAGACAATAATACAATAATAGTAGGGGATGTCAATATCCCACTTTCAACAATAGATAGATCATCCAGACAGAAAATCAATAAGGAAACATTGGACTTAAATGACATGTTAGACCAGATGGACTTACCAGACATTACAGAACATTCCATCCAACAGCAGCAGACTACACATTTTTCTCGAGCGCATGTGGAACCTTCTCTAGGACAGATCATATATTAGGACACCAAACAAGGCTTAATACATGCAAGAAGATTAAAATCCCATCAAGCATCTTTTCCAACCACAGTGCTATGAAACTAGAAATCAGTTACAAGAAGAAAACTGGAAAATTCACCAGACATGTGGAGATTAAACAACATGCTACCGAACAACCAACGAATCAAAGAAGAAGTTAAAAGAGAAATCAAAAAACATCTTGGGACAAAGGAAAATGGAAATACAACAAACCAAAGTGCAGGGGATGCAGCAAAAGCAGTTCTAAAAGGGACGTTCATAGCAATAAACACCTACGTTAAGAGAAAAAAAATTGAACATGGAATCAGTTGCCTTTCTTGTGTTGTTCTTTATTTCCCAATGATTTAGAACAGCTACAGTGACAATGACTAATGGGATCAACCAGTACCCTGTCACAGGACACGAATGCATCAATAAATGCAGCCAGAAAGCAAAACTCATCCACCCCACCCACCCCAGCGCCATGCTGGGATGCAATCAATGGCAAGTCCTGTGTGCTTACTAGACACGCAATAAACACTAGCTGCCTTTTAAATTTCCCTTTTCTTGAGAGGGAGCGTGAAAATTTGAGAGGCAGGATGGTGCGCTCAGGGTGGAAGCTGGGGCTCCATTTGATGTGTTTTCGTGTACAGCTGGTAATGCAGTTTCCTCTCATTAAAGATTGCTCCTAGTGGCGCACCATTCAAGTGACATTAAATTCCAAGATCTATTTAGATTTCTATTTCTTCAGGCTAAGTGGAAACTTGGTAGGTTATTTTTTCCCAATTAAAATAATAATAAAACTGATTTGGAAAAAAATAAAATAAAACAAGCTGGAAGAGGCCTAAACATATCCGTTTGTCAGTTTTACCGTTACAGAGAGAATTAACCCAAACCCTTAAGCGGCTTCCAGAGCCTTCCTCATGTGGGTTCCTTCTGTGTATATTCTCTGCACAGAATGTTATTAGGTATAATTTATCCTCCTCAAATTTATTAGATTATGTCTATATACTGCTGCACTTACTTTAACAAAAAGGTTTTTAAACAAATACAAGTAAATGTAGATTTAATTTATTTCACCGGGCGAGGAATTCTCAAGAAAATCAATTTTCATTTGCACAGGTATTCTGGTAGCCTGGCACCCCCCCCCTCACCCCCTCACCCCCTGTTATTGCACTCCTGCTCCTTCTATGCTGGGGTTTACATGACAGATAGCTTCATTTCTCTGCCATGATCCTATTACTTGCAGAAAAATCTGCTTAAGGAGTCTTAAAGGTCTCACTTAACCTGACAAAAGTCACGAAGCCTTGTGTTAAGGTTCTAACTTACTCCAGAGAATGGGAACCATTGGGAGAAGGGCATGAGGCCCGTGGTGAGGGGGTGCGTCAATTTTCATTTGCAGCCCCTCATGTTTGGTTAATTTACAGAAGACCTTTAACGCTATCTAAATGGGAAAACGGGTCTCGGCCCAGCATGAGAAGGTCTGACAATGGGCTTTCTATCTCTTCTCTCTGAAACTGTGCTTCTCAGAAGCGGGGTGTGTGGGGGGTGCCCTCTGCCAAGGTTCTAAAGCGGAGAGGTCTTAGGTCTAGTCCCAAATGCTCCAGTTCACCCCATTTTTCTAGCCTCGCGGCTCACTGACCAACATGACTCAGATCCTATTTTCTGTCCTCTGCCTAGAACCCTTCTAACGGCTTTGAGTCTTCCTTTCCAAATTCCTTGACTCCTCGAACGCCTGCTAGAGCCGGCTTGTACCAGCTGGCGAGGGCCACCACGCTCCCCTCTTTCCAACTCTGCATTCGGGGTTCACCCTGGCTGCGTGAAACCAGCCACGACGTGAATATTTGCACCACGGAAATCAGCCAACGCTACAAATCCGGGCTTTGTTTTTTTGTTTCTGTCTTTGTTTTTTGTTTCGAGCCACTGAAAACCTTTCCTGGCTCTCCGCTGCCCTCCCGCCTCCTTTCCGCCCACCCCTCATGGCGTGCCGGCCTCGCTAACTTCGAACGCGCGTCGAGCTCTTTCCTCCGGGGGCTTTTGCCTCTTCGGGCCCCTAGCACTGAACACTCGCGCCTCGCTGCAGGCGCTGTCTCTTCTCTGCTTATATCCCCTTGTCCTTCTTCCATCAGCATACACCAGCTTCCAATCTCCAGCTGCCAGGACCATGCTGGTCCCAAAGACTTGCTCTGGCCACTGTGTGTTGCCAGTGTAGAAGGCCAGAGCACCAGGACCTAAGGCGCTGTCCCCAACCCTACCCTTAACAAAGAGGAGCAGGAGTTGGTGTCTAGACAGCCCAACTCCATGGCCATCCGGAGTGGATACACCTGGACACGTCTTCCACACACTCCCTGGGTCTGGTGCCCCTCCCAGCAGCCTGCCGCATGTGGGGCTGACTTGGACATCACTCATATTCAGTGGTCATTTCGGCAGCTTTCTCCAGGCATTCCTACTAGCTCATCTATGTCCCTCTTCTTAGAATCGAGTTGTCATCCTTCTGATTATAAACCATCGTCTAGCGCCAACTGCATCCCCTAGAAAATTGGTCCATCGGAATATTAATAAGCAGTGCAGACAGAAGGTAACACGATCAAGTGACTCTGAGGAACACTGTGTATTGGGAAGCACTGCACAACATAGGCCCATCGTGGAGATTCACAAAGCACATCAGAATCGTAAAGGTTCTGAGAAGTCCTGCAGCGAACATAACAAAAAGCAGAAACAAACACTGTGCTTCTTTATCTGTGTCTGATCCAGGGCTGTTTTGTGAATCTCAAAAGGGAAAGCTTATTATCCAGTCCCAAACGTACCTACATCTTCCCATCCACAAATATTTATGTGATATCTACTTGGTGCCAGGCCCCACGATGGATCCTGCGATGATGACGGTGAATGAAAGGGACACGGGCCCTATCCTCAGAGACCTTGCACTTCTCAGGGAAGACAGGCCTCAAAGGCATACTTACAACCTATGTATTCAATTACAGTGGAGATCTGAGCTACGACAGCAAATTCCAGGGTCCCAAGCTCGGCTATAAGACGCTCACCTGCCCACAGGCTGCCCGGCGGACACAGACACAGCACTTCCTTTGAGACTGGTCCAGGGCGTGGTTCTCAAACTTTTTTTCGGGAACTTTGACACGATCGAAGGACTTGACAGCTCACCCACTTCATCCCCTGCCGTTTCCATGTTCTTCTAGAAGAATGTTTTGGTTTTAACGCCACACAAAAGCAAGGTTCAGAGGTGTATTAATGGTATAAGCAAATCACTTCACATCAGAAACGAATAAGGCATTTTCAAATGATTATTGGCACCAGGTCTGCTGGAAGGCATCCGTGGATTCTAAGGTCCCTCGGGCCTGAAAAGCCTGGGTTTAAACCATCCGTGAGCTTTTCAAAGTTGCTCATTTGTCCCACTGCTAATGGAATTAATCACCTTGCTCCTACTTCCTCATGGACATCCTTGACGACGAAAGGAAGCTGCCTGACGTTCTCAGCAACCGAGTCCCCCGGGGGAATCGGCTCACCATCTCCCTGGGCCCCTCCACCCTTGCAGAGGACTCGAGTGGTTTTCCAGCTCTTTCCAGCCTGGGACCCCACCTTGGAGGGTCCCCTGAGCTGGGCGTGGAGCAGGGGAGAGGCTCTGTGGGAAACCGGAAAAGAGCCAGGAGAAACCGCTCCTGGGGAGGAGATGGTCTTGGATTCAGGGAACAAAGATGACCCTGTTACATTCAAACGTGTCCTTAATGCCTGCTCTCCACTGGGTAGAGAGTCTTTCACTTTCTCTTCTGTAAAACTTTAACACCTTGGCTAAAAACACTTTTTCTTTTTTTTTTTTTTTGAGGAAGATTAGCCATGAGCTAACATCTGCCGCCAATCCTCCTCTTTTTGCTGAGGAAGACTGGCCCTGAGCTAACATCCGTGCCCATCTTCCTCTACTTTATATGTGGGACGCCTGCCACAGCACGGCGTGCCAAGCAGTGCCATGTCCGCACCCGGGATCCGAACCGGTGAACCCCAGGCCGCCGAAGCTGAACGTGCGTACTGAACCACTGCGCCACCGGGCTGGCCCCTAAAAACACTTTTTTTTCTCTTTTTTAAATTACATACTTAAAAACTACTTTCCAGGCAGTCTCTCTTTTTGGGGGAGTGGGGAAGGCTGACCTTTCAAGGGACTGGCGTTTTGTGGTGGAATGGGTGTGGCTTTGGACCCCCGAGGGGTCATCCTCTGACATCTGCTGGCCTAACCAGGTCTTTCTGGGGGACCCCCACCATTTGGACTTTATTCTGTGATCTGCCCAAAAGAAGGGGACCCCCTACCTAGACCAGGCTGCATTTCGACTATTTCATCACAATGAGACTCTGAGAGACGGAGCGTGGTTAGAAATCCCTTGCCTGCTACTTTTTGACGCTCGCTGAATGCAATGCCCGAGGCGAGCATGGGTTTGGCTGCACCTCCATCTGCCCCCAATGGAGGTGGTGGGGAGCTTCAAGGATTCAAGGGTCCCAGGCCCGGTCTGGGGACCCCACCCTGCGCCTGCAGTCCAGCCTCTGTCGGGACGCCCCAGGCCTTTCGGATCCGGTAACCACAGGGGGTACCCTGACCCCGTTTTATAACTCACTTGTCCAGAGCTTCTGTCTTCCTCACCGCCTCTCTGGGGTGTAATCCCATTGGACCTTGCTGGGCATAGCTGTTTGCCCAGGCAGCCTTAATAGACCTCGTAAAAGTCCTCTAAACATATAAGCTTGGGCCGGGTGGGGAGATCTGGGACCGCTATCTGTACAGGGGCCTGGGCTCCGCCAACTTTGCAAACTTTACAGAAGGGAATGAGGTGAGCTTTTAGCAGAACTTGCAGAGGAACAATTTCACAAATTTATAAATACACTTTTTTTTTTTTTTTTGGTGAGGAGGACCAGCCCTGAGCTAACATCTGCTGCCAATCTTCCTCTTTTTGCTTGAGGAAGATTGGCCCTGAGCTAACCTGTGCCAATGTTCCTGTATTTTGTAGGTGGGTCACCACCACAGCATGGCCGATGAGTGGTGTATAGGTCCATGTCCAGGATCCAAACCTGTGAACCCAGGCCACAGAAGTGGAGCTCGAAAACTTAACCGCTACACCACGGGGCCGGCCCCTATAAATATTCTCTATTCCTAAAGGGAGGGGGAGCTATTACACAGCAGACTTCAGAGTTCACATGAGTCCTACACACTTCAGACATTAGAGTTGGGGGTGGGGTGTGCAGAGCTGGGGGGGAGGCAAGGAAGCCAGGATATCTTGACACAAAGCACCCTAAAGATCCTGGATCTTTATCTGGAAAGGTAGCCGTATCCTGGAGGGGCATTCTGTACCCTGGAAGATTTATTATGATTACTATTAAGGTGAAATTCACATAACATACAATTGACCATTTTAAAGCGTAAAATTCAGTGGCATTTATTTAGCACAATCCCAATGCTGTGCCACCATCACCTCTCTCCAGTTTCAAAACTTTTCCATCATCCCAGAAGAACATCTGTGCACTGGAGTGTTAGGAAATGTGGGTTGAGTACCCCCTGGGTGTTTCACTCAACCCCACCAACAGTCCTACAGGGCGTGTGTTAAAAATCTCCCCTTACAGAAACAATAGAAAGAATAAACAAGTGGGACTTCATCAGACTAAAGAGCTTCTACAAAGCAAGAGAAAATGGGATTGAAACAAAAACACAACCCACACCTGGGAAAAAATATTTGCAAGTCATATATCCAACAAAGGGTTAATCTCTGTAATATATAAAGAACTCACACAACTCAACAACGAGAAATCAAACAAGCTGATCAAAAAATGGGCAGGGGATATGAACAGACACTTCTCCAAAGAAGATATACAGATGGCCAACAGGCATATGAAAAGATGCTCACCATCACTGATCATCAGGGAAATGCAAATCAAAACTACACTAAGATATCACCTAGCGCCTGTTAGAATGGCAAAAACAACCAGGACAAAAAATAGCAAATGTTGGAGAGGTTGTGGAGAAAAGGGAACCCTCATACACTGCTGGTGGGAATGCAAATTGGTCCAGCCACTATGGAAAACAGTATGGAGACTTCTCAAAAAAGTAAAAATAGAAATACCGTATCACCCAGCTATCCCAGTACTTGGTATCTATCCAAAGAACTTGAAGTCAGCAACTCAAAGAGACCCATGCACCCCAATGTTCATTGCAGCACTATTCACAATAGCCAAGACGTGGAAGCAGCCTAAGTGCCTATCAACTGATGATTGGATAAAGAAGACATGGTGTATATATATATACAATGGAATACTACTCAGCCATAAAAAAGGATAAAACCGTCCCATTCACCACAACATGGATGGACATGGGGGTATTATGCTAAGTGAAATAAGCCAGATAGAGAAAGACAATCTCTGTATGACTCCACTCACAGATGGAAGTTAAACAAACACATGGACAAAGAGAGCAGATGAGTGGTTACCAGGAGGAAGAGGGGTCGGGGGGTGGGCACAAAGGGTGAAGGGGTGCCCCTACAACACGACTGACAAACAATAGTGTACAACTGAAATTTCACAAGGTTGTAAGCTATTATAACCTCAATAAAAAACAAACTAGAAAAAAAATTATCCTAAGCAAAAACATAAAAAAAAAAAAAAATCCCACCTTACAGCAGAAGAAGCTGAGATGGAACCCACCACAGCTGCCACGGAGGCTGATTGTCCCATCCCAGTGGGCCAAATCACCCATAGCCAACATTCCTGAAACTCTGCTGCTAAGTCCATCGCTAGATGGTTCTTAAATGCAGATTCCTTGGTCCAGCCCCAGAGACTAATCCCCTGGGCGGGGGTGGTGGGGCTATAAACAATCGGAATTTTCAGTACTTTTCCCAAATAACTCTGATAGCACAGGGGCCACGTGGCTCTCACCTGCGCACATTTTAGCCCTTCTCTGGGAAACGGTCCCTTCTCTTTGAGGAAGGATTCCCTCATCCTCTGGGGGCCCGTGAGGCCCTGCTGTGCCTCCCCAGCTTGCACTGTGACTCGGGTCAACCTGCCTCCATCCCAGGTGTCTGCTTCGGGACCCCTTCTTCCCCTCCCACCCACTCGCTCCTGCACGTCTGTCCTCACCTGGAGGAGAGAGGATTCAGGTGCCTTTGCCTGGTCCCGGGAGCCAGTTCTAGGTCAGACCTGACACTCCGCCTCTGACCCCCAGCTGCAGCCTTATTAGGGGACCTGGTCCCCTCGCTATACCCTGTGTCTAAGTGCTGAGTCTCCATCCTTTGCCCTGAGCCTGTATCTCTGTCCTGGTAACCTCCTGGGAGGGGATCTCTGGGCCCTTGGAATGTCCTGCCTGATAGGAGTATCTTTGTTTACCTGGGGACTTTGGGCCACGCTAGAGAGACTAAACGTGTGATGTCAGGTGGGGACTGTGGGCCGCAAGATATCAGCTCCACCTCCAGAGGGGCTGGAGGGCTGTGGTCAGCCACACAGGGAGCCAGCCATGTCCACATGATGGAACCCCAACGAAAACTCTGGACACCAAGCCTCGAGTGGCTTCCCAGCTGGCAACACCCTATGCACATTGTCACGCATCGATGCCGGGAGGAGTCAGCACTGTCCACTGGCAGGGGACACCTGGAAGCCCCATGTAGGGGACCCTCCTCGATTCTGTCCACTGCATCTCTCCCCTGGGCTGACTTTAATCTGAATCCTTTGCTGTAATAAACCATAACTGTGAGTTCAACATCTTTCAGTGGGTCTGCGAATCCTTCTAGCGAATATCCAACCTGAGGGTATCTTGGTGTCAGAAGCAAAGGGAGTCTTGCTGACCGCCCCCTGACTTCACAAACCCCCCAGTTCCAGGGTTAGGAACCTCATCTGTCCCTTCCCAGGCCTTAGGGCCCCCAATCCTTGTCATGCTGGCTGGGATGTGCCCCTTTTCGAGGTTCCCCAGTGCGATGGCCTGCACCCTGCAGTCAGGTTTCCTGACCTGTGTATCCTGCCCTCCTTGCCCTGTGTCGGCCTCCCTGATCCAGTCCCGTCCTGGTGCCTTTACCTTTTGGAATCCGGGTTCTGGGCCTGGACTGTCTCCCCAGCACCTGCATCTGTGCCTGAATTTCTCCCCCTTCCCCACTGCGTGGGCGTCCTGCAGCCCAGCCCTGCTCTTCCGTCTCATCCCCTTCCTTCAACCTATAGGATAACTAAACAGGCCTCGAGAACGCCACCTCCCCTTCCCTCGATGTACCCTGCCATCCGGGTCCCATCAACTGGAGACATTTGTCAACTTGGGAAAAGCCTAATGGAAGATTTCTCCCTGCACTTTCTCGTTCTGCTGGCCCGTTTCACCCGGGCACATTTATCTAGTCCGACTGAATCTTCCATTTCCCCTTTTCACAGAACAAGTTCGTCCCATGTTTTAGCCCCTGTGGGCTCCAGGGATGAGCAGAAGCCCTCTGTCTGGTCATGACCATGTTTCCCTCTTTGGGCATCGACCGAAACACACAGATCTCACGGCTTCCTCCTTGGAGAAAGTACGAAAGGGGCTGCGGCAGTGGTCCCGGTACGTTTCAAATGAGGCGAGCCCTCCTCCTTGGCATCTTTGGCAGCCATCTGCCTAGCAGTCTCTTAATTTCCTGACATTAAACAAAAACGAAACCGAGGTTTCCCTAATTGGGGATCCTAATCAAGAATCTGTCACAGGGTCTCTTAGAAATTAATTCAACTCGGTTGTCTTTAGACCTTTGCTAAGGAGCCGGCGTGTTACTCCTGACACCGACTTGTCCCATTTTCATCCCATAATAGTTCCCTAACAAGGTTGCACGATCGGCTCTTGGTTCGCAAACCAGAAAAATGGGCGATGGTTCCTGCGGCTACATCCTGGCACTCTCACACGGGATTGCTGTAATTCTCTAACCACAAGGCTTCCGGATCTTTCTCTGTGAGCTGAAATGGGTTCCAAATGTAAAACTTTGTGTTTGATGTCCCCCTACCCCAGTGCTCTCACGGTGCTACATTTTTAAAAAAGAACTTCACCTGGTCGCCCGTCTCAAGGAAACAGCGTGTTGAGTTGTTTCAGAGCGAACGAAGGTTTACCAAAAAGTGCTCCTGTACCCCCATCTAAATGCATCTCTGGCCCCAAAATGATGCATAGAATGCACTTCGGTCAGGATTTGTGAATCTTCACTGAGGAAGGTCACTGGGATCAATGATACCCTGAAACTCCGGGCCACAGTCGTGGGTTGTAACTGACATCTTGGTCCACATGGAGCCACATCTGTCAAGTGGAGGTAACCACAAACCTCCCTGCCAGGGTTGCCAGGAGGATTACAGGCAATAAGAAAACAGCAGAGCCAATTTCTTCTTCTGTTCCTTCCCAGAAGGAGTACCCACAAGGCGGGGTCCCTCCAAGCTCCCGGCCCTGCACACTCAGGTGTTTTACCTTTGGTCCTGGGTCTGAGGCCCGTGCGTTTCTGAAGGGTGTGGTGCAAATCAAATCACGGTTATAATTACAAACATCCACCTTGCAGCTCAGCTGTTCATTGTCCTCAGTTACATCCCGTTCTCACCTGCGGGAAATCACAGAGCCTTACCGGAGAAACCACCGTGGTGTTGAAATCCCGTATCATGCCTCGGTGTCCGGCAGTAGTCGTCGAAGCAGGAGACGTCCACCCGGACTGCAATACTTAAGTCACCAGCAAAAGCCAAAGAGAGAAGTAGAAAATGTATGAGTGCCAAATGAATTGATTTTCATAAAATCAACATTATACTGTATAATAGCGTTTCCCAATATAAAGTCTTTTTCATATTAATATTTATAACGTTGTATGGATTAAATCATACCTTTGTGATTATTTTAATCTTTTTTTAACCTTATTCTGTTCCAAAGATCAGAGCTGGTTGTGGGTCGCCTTTGTTTTCTTTCTTTGGCCTTTATCTCTGGAACGTTCTAGGGGCATTCTGAATTGGGAGGGAGTGTACCTTTAATCATGGTTACACACATGCCCACAGGAATCTGCCACAGAGTTGGTGAGACTGAAAAATCTACTTAGACACCCAGATTGAAAAAGCTTTCATTTTTTGTGTTTCATTTGCAACAATCTCCCTCTTTGGTGCACGACATTAAGATTACTGAAATAGATCAACAAATGCGCATTCCGGCTGCCTCCTGCCTCCCTGTGCTGGGGTTCTGGGCTTCGGGGCGTCTGCCTTCTGGGGTACGGGTCTATGGCAGGAGTCGGGGAGCAAATACATGCAGGACAAGCATTGCTGCAGCCTCAGAGCTACAGCCAGGGCTCCCCCGGCCAGCTTCCTGCAGGAGGCCCGATGCCCCAGGGCCCGCGGACTCCCGAGCCGAGCCATGTTCACAGAAACTACGCGCAAAACCCAAGAGGCGGTGCAGGAAGTGAGACCTGCAGCCGCGTCACGGGGCCTCACGTCTTCAGTGGAGATGGGGAACCCTACCCTTCTTCCTTTCGCAGCAACAGATTTTTTTTAAGCATGACTTTTTTTTTTTTTTTATGCTTACCAATACTGTAAGTTTGGGCTTCTTTTGGAACATTCGAGATCATCATTTGAGCTGAGTAATGACGAGATGCACACAGCTCACCCCGTCTCTCATTGACTATCTCCAGTTTGCTAGGCCTGCCGTGATGGAGGACCACGCACTAGGGACTTCAACAATAGAAACTTCTTGTCTCTCAGTTCTAGAGGCTACAGGGCCAAGAGGAAGGTGTTAGCAGGCTTGCTTCCTTCGGGGGCTGGGAGGAAGCGTTGGCTCCAGGCCTCCCGCCATGTCCGCAGGTTTGCTAGCAATCTTCGGGGCTCCCGGGCTTGCAGATCATTACCCCCATCTCTGGCTTCATCTTCACATCGTATTCTCCCTGTGTGTGAGTCTCTGTGTCCAAATTTCCCCTTCTCATAAGGACACAGTCATACTGGATTAGGGCCCATCCTAATAACCTCATCTCAGCTCAATGATCTGCAAAGACCCTATTTCCAAATAAGGTCACATTCACGGGTACTGGCGGTTGGGACCTCCACATCTTTCCGGGGAGGACACAATTCAACCCATAACCGGTCCCCTCCTTGCTTCCCTCCCCTCCCAGTGCAGACCGCCAGCTCCCCTGGCCTGACTTGGGGAACCCGTCTCCTCACTGGTCCCCTCCTCCACCCTGCACCCTCTCTGGCCCCGTTTCCTATTGTGAGCTTGCAGGCTGGGTGCCCCAGCAAGCAGACTCAGAGAGGAGGATGAGCTTGCAGGAGGAGTTCCCTCCAGGGGTGGTGTTAGCAACGCCCCCTGTGGAAGGTGGGGGAGTGCAGGACTAGGCAGGGGGCATTATCGAGCTTCCATGCGGCCTCAAGGAAGGGCTCGGACAACTCCGCCGGGAATTCTGGAGGTGGGATGATCCCTCAGAGCCCTCCTGGGGTTGATCAGGTGCCAGACGCTGGCTCTCCTGAGAAGGGGCTAGATGCTGAGCGCTTTCTGCCAGCAGCCCTCCCAGCATCCAGGGGAACAGCCTTTATTTCTGCAGGGCGATCTGGACGGTGCATGGTCGAGCTCACCTCAGGAAACCAAAGAGATCGTTCTAAAAGGCAATCCGACCACACTACCATTTCACATTCTTTAGTGGTTCCCACTGCTCTTGGGATAAAGACTAAAACTTCTCAGCTGGGCCCTCGCCCAGTGCACAGCCCCACAGTGCACTGTGTCCGCATCCCTCTCTACTCTCACCTCTGGCTGCCATATGCCCTCCAGCCACAGGGCCTTTGCAAATGCTGTCCCCTCGGGCCAGATCGTTCTTGCCCACTTTCAGCTACCTATTGACTCCATCTCATCTTTCAAGGGTCACTTCTTCAAAAAGCACCCTCAGCTCCTTGATGGAGTCAAATCCTCTCACAAGAGGCTATTAGAGCCCTGGACAGTTTCCTGAGAACACAATTTGCGATCCTTCATTCATTTATGTGACTATTTGATTCCTGTCTAGCTTCCCACGGGATTGTAACTGCCTTGAGGATAGGGATCCAGCCTAGATTTTCTTCATCGTTGTTTTCCCAGAGCCTAGCACAGGCCGGGCATACAGTAGGTACTCAATAAATCCTTATCAAATGCATAAATCAATTCATCAATATCTGTTATCAAGATATAATAATATTAATATGATAATAATGTTAATGAATCGGGTAATGACTATCTATGTCCTGTCATCAGTGAGTGACTCCCCACAATGGAGGACGCCACAGGAAACTTGAGATGCATTCACACTGACCATCTGAAAAAAACAAAAAGGAAAAGCAAGCCCTGGCCGCCTTTTGGTAGCTGAAAGCTGTGAAAGATTGGCCCTCCAGCAGGTTAATAAACAGCGGTGGGCCCTGGAAGACGCGAGGGAGCCGTTTTTCCAAGTGAGGACAGAATTCACTGGTCTCGGGGATTTAGTAAATGGCCCCCTGGTGGACTGAAAAAGAATGTGATTTCCCAAGTTGGGCCTGACCTGGCCACCTTGGGCGGGTCTCCCGATGGAGGCCGGGAGGCCCTTACCACATCTGTCTGCCTGGGCTGCCCCCTGGAATTCTTTTCTAAGCGGTTTACATTCCCAGCCGTATACATCCTGGGCTGATACATCGAGAGCCAACAGGAGAGAGGACAGGAACTGGGGGTGACACGCTGGCCTTAGAATATTTGCATGGAGAATGGCCCATGTGGAGTTCCCTTCATGTACAGTGACTGGAGTTGGCCCTGACCCGGTCAGGTTGCCAAGAAGCTGCCTCTAGTTTCTCCTCCTTTCACGGGGATCCTTCCTGTTCCTTCCAATCACATTGCTCCTGCTTCCTCCTGGTCCCCAACCTTTCCCTGATACAAATAGCTCCTGCTGACGGTTCCTGGGTGCCAGCACTGAGCTCCGAGTGCACGGTCTTGTTTTAATGTTGGCAGCGACCCAGCGAGGCGGGCTGTCCTTCCCATCAGACGGAGGGAGAGAGTGAGGCTAAGCAACTTGCTGGAGTTTGAATTCCACCCAGCCTTCTCGCAGGTCTCCCACGGGGACTGGCGCAGCTACACGGAACTGCAGAGAGCAGGGAGCTGGTGGAAATGTGGGGGTCCAAGGAGGGGGTCTAAAGAGCAGCAGAGAAGCGGGTCATTCGTGGTTATCATCTGCTCTCCCTCAGCAGCCACTGAGCTTTCCCGGGCCTCCAACTGCGGTGAAGTACCACTCGTCTTTCTGCAGAGCCGGAGGCGGAAAAGGCCTAAGAGGTGAGAGATGGGGTCCAGGGCAAATCAGGCCCTGAGGCTCCCGGCCTCGGCCAGAAACCTCCGGCAGGTCCATTGCACCGGCAGCACCCACTGATGCCCCTTCTTCTTTTGTCCTTAGTTTGCGCCACCCCAAGACAAAAACTTGAGGACTTCAGAGGAAGCTGTCCCCACTCCCGGGCCTGGGTGACAATGAAGCCAGCCCCAGACTGATCACTTCGCTGCTGTCCCTGGTCCCTGGCGTAGCTGCAGACACGGAGAAGTGCCTCTGGAGCCCCCAAGTGTTTTCTTGGCACCCAAGCCCTAAATGGTGGGTCCAGCTGGGAGCCACCCGACAGGGAGAGAAACACCCCTTGCCTCCCGTGGCCTTTTCTTCTCAGCCCTGTATGGGAAAGTAAATTCTTCCCTAACACATCAGCGGTGCATGACCAGAGCATTTTCCCCCAACCGAGAGGATCATCCATCAATGCCAGAAAGTGGGATGCGGGTTCCCTGAGTTTCTGGAAGAACGCTGCGGCTAAAAGCACACACCTGTTCCAGGGTGGCTTTGCCAGGGCGGGGGGAGTGGCAGCATCTGCGGGTAGAATTCCACAGAGGAGAGAAGGTCTGGTCTGAACAGCTCTTCCTCAAGGCGGAAAGAGGAGGGTCTTCATTACCCCAGGGCTGACCTGGGGTGGCCAGAGCTGGTCCCGGCTCCTGGTTCTTCTTTGGGGCTTCACGGGCTGTAATGCCGTCTCGTTAGGGTGGAGGGTCCAGTTCTGTTTCCGAACAAGGAAAAGTAGCCTACTAGGGCATCCTTAGGCCACCGAGTAGAACCCACATCTCCTGCCGCCCCGTTAGCCAAACGCTGCCTCCCCTGGGGGTGGAACGCAGGTCTTCTCCCCCAGGTAGGAAGATCCCCTCCATGGCTGCGATCTAAGATGCCTCATCTTCTCTCAGGGAGAGAGGCAGCCACGGCTAATGAGAATGAGTGGACGTGAGCTTCTAAAAACACCAAATGAAAAATGACACTCTTCGGCTCAGCAAAATATAAAAGAAAGACCACTCTAGAATCTCTCTGAACGCTGGCTTTGTAGCCCGCAGGCAACGCTGTCATTTCGGACTAAGCTCAGCCAAGGAGGAAATGATGCTGATGGCTCATGGTTAGCTTCCAGTCTCCTGATTTTGTTGCCTTGTTAATACATCCAAAGTCATTCTCCCCCAAGGTAACAATGGCTTGTTCTCTGCCTGGGCATTTTGCAGGCGTGACATCGAGTTCCTTGGGAGAAGGTTCCACTGTCAGAGTTAAATAAATAAATAGGATGAAATGGTCCACTTTTCCTGGCCTGACGCCCCGTCTCAAAATATGAAGTCCCTGCTTTTCGAATAGACGGTGGGGCAGCTCTGTCTGTGTTTTGTAAGGACAAAATAGTAAATATTCTCTCTCTCTTCTCCGGCCATGGCTGACGACGCGAGGGAAAGAGCGTCATAATTCTTCTCCTTATGAAGGTGAAAAGCATCACCCCGGGAGAGTATCTAAGCCTGCCCTTGACTCTCCAGTGTCAGTCTTTCAGCCGTTGCAGAGAAGGGCGCCTTTGAAGCGTCCAAGAAGAAATCAGCCTCCTTGCTCCGCTGGTCTGCAGGTGAGAAGGTGGTACCCATAGGCTGTGGCTGCGCATCTCCGAGCCTCTTCACATTTCTAAAATGCGACACTTAGCACAGTCGGAACCACATGGGCCTGGCGACGGAGTCTAAAAAAGTAACGCCAACCAGAAGACGCAAAGGGAAAATATCAGTCAATTCATCGGCTTTCTGTTTTGGTTTGTTTCCTTTCTTTCAAAATTTTTCATCTATAAGATGCCGATGGCCGATTTGACCGCTTTCCTCTATTATTCTAGAATGTTCTGGACACTTTAGGGTTTTAGACATTAGTTTCTATTTTTGTTTTCAGTGAGTTTATGGAAGTTGGTTTCATCCTGAGACACCTGGATTCGAATCAGGGACCCAGGGTCCCGGGGCGGCTTTGTAATTGTCTTTCCCAACAAGTCCCCCCATTGTGAGCCCCAATTTGTCTGCCTCCCAAGGACGCAAAGTCCCTCAGACGGTGAAACTTCATTCGCTGTCCTCACTGAGCACTTGGTGACTTCAGGATCCAACCAACATTGCCCCAGATGTGTCCTTCAAATGTTATTGGCTAAAACTCCCCACCTCAACCTTCTAGCTCTTCTGAGCTCCGGAACATGAAGAGCGGCCTTGGGTTTGACTTTCTTGCCTCCCACGAAGATGGGTCCCCTGACCCCCACTAGTCAGCACCTCCACGGGCCCTCTCTGCTGCATCCCTGGGGCCTGCCTTGGTCACCTCTCCCTGTCACACCACCACTGCTGGCCCCCCCGATCCCAGGACCCTGCACCCATCCACCTGTCCTTCTTCAGCCGGACACAGGTGTGTGTTCCATCTACCGTCACCATACACCTTTATGGCATCTCGTCCACATCGGAATTTCAATAGAAACACATCCCACTCCAGGAATCACCCTAGTGTCCCACACATTCCCAGGGACGACTGGCATCTCTTCCCCTCTTCTGATTAATCCCCTATGTCCCTTTGAGGCCTGATTCCTGGTCCTCTCCAGGGTACCTTGGCCTGTCTGTGGTCAGCCTCCTAGGAACACCTAGAGCCCTCTGGCCCTGACGTCCTCTGTCCAGTAGCTTTTCAGCTCCCTGTTAATGGCGCCATTGACCTTCTCCTTGGCCCGAATGGAGCGTTGACCGGCTCCCCGTCTCTGGGATTGTCCTACCGTGTCTTCTGATCCCATCCATTTGATGAACTGTGCACGACATACCCTACTTGTATTTGCATAGAGTCAGTAATTAGCTGTGTAGCATTTTGTTAAACTTCCATGTGAAAGATGCTGGAGAAAAATAAATTGCATTGTATTGTATCTTACTCCTGAGCGCGTCCTGCACGGCCTGTCCCAGCCGCTATTTGCCTGCCGCATTACCATCCTGAAAATTGCTATTCTTCTCTTGATTACTGGGTCTTTTCAGCCTCCAGAATTAGTTTTCAGGGTACAGAAGCAGTTTCTACCAACTCCATCCTTTTTTCAGAAGGGTCTTATTTACCAAAGTTAATTTTGCTCATATTGCGACGTGCTTGAAAATAAGTATGAATCTTGTTTATTTTCATTTGCCCTGTTCCACCAGCAAGGAGCAATTGGAACTAAATTACAAGTGTTCAAGGAATGTACTCACATATTTCTGAGCTATTGAGAAACATCTTGCTGGACAAAGCCAGTTTGGAACAAGGCTATAAACCAAACCATTGTTAGCTTTAGGACCCCCCAGAGAGTGAGTTCGTTGGTGCCACGACAGGCCAGGGGGGACTGCTGGGGGGCGTTTGTTTTAGTTGCAAAAGCTGGTCACAGTTTTACCATCTGTCTCTCTCACATCCCTGGCAGGCAGGCAGGGGATGGCATCAACTTAATGGTTCCTAGCCCATTAGAAATGCAAACCTTTTTATTTCCTTGTAAATAAATCTCCACTTATTTGCAAGTCTGCCCGAAAGGAATGGGGCTGCCAAGGAAGGCCTGTGTACTTTCTCAACAAGGTTATTCTCCATTTCTTCCCAGGAAGCCAGAGAGCTCGGCGCCCCCCGGGGAGGGAGGCAGGCAGTCGATCAGCAAAACTTCAGGGTGGGCTTGCCACGTGCTGGGAAACCAAGCCAGGCAAGGTCCCTGTCCCCATGTGGTTTGCAATCTATCAAACAAGGAGGCCCACGGAGCCACACGCGGTGTCCACCGCAGGAGGTTCTACAAAGACAAGAGAGCAGTTGCTGAGAAACCACAGCAAGAACGCTCCTTTAGGCTGGGGACCCAGACAAGGGCTTTCTGAGGAAGCGACATTGCAGCAGGAGACAGGAATCTTGACGCTAGCAGTCAAGATGCGGGTTTTTCTGTTGGACTCAAACCGGGGATCCCTACCAGCTTTATCCCTTACCGTGTGTGGATTTCCGAGGGTACACCACAAACCTTAAACACCGTGTCACCAGAAATTTTGTGGATTCTGATTTTTCCATTGGACTTAATGCCAGGGAACATTATCTTCATCTCTGACGGAGCCCTGCTTGGCAAGGGGCCTCTAACTCTTTATTTCTAAGTGTTTCTGTCCCTCTTAACCACCTCTAAGCTACTCTGACTTGAAGTTCCGATTTTCACCTTCAAAATACAATGCTTAGGAATCCTCTAGGTCAACTGCAAAAACGACCCCATTTCTCCACCCCTCCCGAAATCCATGCCCTTTGCCCCTGTGCTCTGCAGCATCTCCCAGCAAGAAGCGGGGTCTATTTCCCCACCCCTAGAAGCCAGGCTGTCACGTGATTTGCTTTGGCCAATGGGATGCGGCAGAAGTGATGACGTGCCAGCCGGGAGCCTAGGCCTCCAGGGAGCTGTGCCCTATGCTCTGTTTCTAGTTCTTTCTATCTTCGTTTCTGAGCCCTGCTGTCACCATGACAACAAGTCCAGGCTCCCTGCTGGAGCACGAGAGACCCCGTGGAGCACAGCGATGCTGCCGCCCGTCCCAGCCGAGGCTACCGAGGACCCGCTGACAGCCTACCTGGGGCAGGTGAGCTGGGCGATGAGCAGCAGGACCGCCCGTTCACCCGCAGACCCTGAGCAACAGCAAGAGGTCAGGGACATCTCAGTTTGCTGGGGCCACCGTAACAAAGCAACACAGACGGGGCGGCTTAGACAACAGACGTTCGTTTCCTCTCAGTCCTGGAGGCTGAAGTCCAAGATCAAGTTGTGGGCAGGACTGGTTTCTCCCGAGTCCTCTCTCCTTGGCGTGTAGACTGCCGATGTCTCCCCGTGTGCTCGCATGGTCTCTCCTCTGTGTGTGTCTGTGTCCTCATCTCCTCTTATAAGGACACCAGTCATATCAGATCAGGGAACACCCACCTGACCTCATTTTACCAAATTACCTCTTTAAAGACCCTATCTCCCAATACAGTCACATTCTGAGGTCCTGGGGTTGGGACTTCAATGTATGAATTTGGGTGGGGCTTTGGGGGAATGAAAACAACAACATAGGTCAGCCCATAACGGGACATTTCGTTTCATGGCATCATTGTGGCAGTTAGTCAAGCACACCCTTGGTAAGCCAGGCACTGCGTTTGCACTGGGGTTACAAGCAAGCACGACGCAAGGTTCGTGCCCTGCACAGCTCACAGTGTGTGGGCTTTCCTCGCAATGTAACCCCTGCCTGGGGCCAACCACATACATGTGCATACACACATCCCGGGCTAGGTCTGGAACCGTCCATCCCCAGCCGGCAGCCTCACGCTCTGTCTTTGCCAACCAGACTCCAAGAAACACACTGGGAGGGAGAAAACATTATACTCCCCACATATCTTCACATTCAGTCACATAATAAGCAGTTACACTTTCCAGCCCCAGGCAAGAGCTTGTTCTGTTTTAATTAACTTGCCTTTTATTGAATTTTCGTATCAGTCACCAGACACCAACACACCTTTACGTGCGTCTGTAAAGTTGGTGATCACACCGTGTGGCGCTCGGGGGCACACAGGATCTCTGATCATGGGGAGGAAGGTATGGCTCACCCCGGGGAGTTTGTTGGCAGTTTGATCCTACTACAGCAGGACTCGGGTGGGGGCCGCAGGAAGATGGCGTGATGAGGAGAGGAGAGTCGTGGGCAAGCAGGGAGGGCAAGATTCGGCCCTCTGGAGTACAAGGAGGGCACAGCCTTTGTGGCTGATAAAGAATGAGACCTGCCTCACGCTGGCAGCTGCAAGTAACAGGGGCTTTATTTCTGCCTGTAAGCAAGAAACCAGTGGCAACAGGGAGATAAACTATGCACCAATCAAACTGAAACTGAGGCTCGCCTTCTCCAGTATCTACCAAGGCCTCGTGGGGATGAGGTTGGATAGGCAATGACAAAATAGGGACCAGCGCCACCAGAACAGATGCCGACATTCTATTGCAGCCTAGAAAGACCTCCGAGTTCCGGCCAGACGTGAGGATGTCAGCCCTACACGTAGAGGGGTTTCGTCTGTTTGTTTTACTGCTCTATCTCCGGTGTCTGGAAATAGCGCTTGGCACGGAGCAGGTGCTCAGAAAACACTTGTCTCAATGAATGCATGTGTCTGCGTCACGCCCTGCTCCTCTCCGCACACGGGGGTCTGTCTTAGGTTGGGTTTCCCAGAAGCAGATCCTGAGATGAGGGTTCGAGAGGTCGCCAGGGAAACTGGTGAAGCAGGAGGGGCCAGTGGGGAGCAGGCGGGGAAAAGTGAAACCCAGCACAGCCGATGTGTCAGGAGAAGTGCCGCAGATGGTGGCTCCTGCCAGACCCCACGGGGAGTGCTGGAGAGTAGATCAAGTGAGAGGCTGGGCTTCCCACAGCTGTCCTCTTCAGCCCTGGGCTAACGGCCGCTCCGGGGAACAGAGGCCACCAGGTGCTCCAGCTCCCAGTGGCTCAGGCAAGCCAGCTCCAGCACCCGAGGGCAGCTCTCTGATGAAGAGGTGGCGCGGGCTGTAGGAGGCAGCAGCACCCTGGATCTGGGAGAGAGCTGCCCAGAAATAGAAAAGGGATCGGAGGGGATCTGGGCAGAGCGTAGACGGAAGTGTAGTTCGGAAGGCTGCACGCCAAATGGGAGCCCCTCACCGTCGGTTCATGGCCCCCCTGTGGGGGCTAATTTTACGTGTCAACTTGGCTCTTCCTGGTACCCAGATATGTGGTCAAACACCAGTCTAGATGTTGCTGTGAAAGTATTTTTTAGATGAGATTAACATTTAGATCAGTAGACTTTCAATAAAGCGGATCATCCTCCATAATGTAGGTGGGCCACGTCCAATCAGTTGAAGGCTATAAGACAAAAAAGACTGCCATTCCCCAAGGAAGAAGGAATTCTTCCAGTCTACTGCCTTAGGACTTGAGCTGCAACATCAACTCTTCCCTGGGACTCAAGCCTGCTGGCCTGACCTGCAGATTTTAAACTTATCATCCTCCACAATGGTGTGAGCCAATTCATAAATCAAGAGGTAGATAGAGAGATGTATTTAATTATATCTACATGTGTCTTTATCCAGACAGATACAGATTTAGATATAGATACATATAGATATGTATATAATCTATGTAGCTAGAGCTGGAGCTATATTTATACAAAGCCTCCGTGTGAGGATAGCTAGGGCCGTATCGTCTGGGCTGGAACATCGAGACTGCTCACTCCCACGGCCGGCGGTTGGTGCTGACTGCTGCGTGGGGCTCCTCCACGTGGCCCCTCTTGCAGCTTGGGCTTTCTCACAGCATGGTGTCTGGGTTCTGAGAGGAAGCATTCCATAGCGGAAGCTGCAGGCGTCTTAAGATCCGGCATTGGAAGTCAGACAGTGTCGCTTCTGCTGCCACGACTGGTCAGAGCCATCAGTGGGCTGTCCCAGATTCAGGATGAGAGCGACTACACGGGGCATGAAGCCTGGGAAGCATGGCTCATTGCCGAGACGGGGGAGGCTCATGTTTTGAAACTAACTACCACAAAAGAAAATTCAGATGCAGAATTTTAAAAACCATTGTTCAGGCCCAGTGAATCCTCAGCAGGCTGAATCTGGTCTCCAGGCTGCAAGTCTGGAATGTCTATTTCTGGTCCAACACCCCAATTTTCCCAGAGGAAGACCCTAAGATCTAGTGGGTGATAGGGGTGGGAGGGACTTTTCTTTTTAAAACCGAATTGAAGTGAAATTCCCATTATATGAGATTAATCATTTTAAGGTGAACAATTCACTGATACTTAGCACATTCACAGTGTTGAGTGACTATCACCTCTATCTAGTTTCAAAGCATTTCCATCACCCCGAAAGAAACCCTGTACCCACAGAGCTGTCTCTCCCCATTTCTTCCTCTCCCCAGCCCCTGGCACCCACCCGTCTGCTTCCTGTCTCTGTGGATTTACCCATTCTGAATATTTCATATAAAAGGAATCATACAATATGGGCCTTTTTGTGTCTGGCTTCTCTCATTTAGCATCACGTTTTCAGTACTTCCTTCCTTTTTCATGGCTGAGTAGTATTCCATTGCATGGATTTACCACCATTGGTTTATCCACTCATCCATCAACGGACATCTGGTTGTTCCCATCTCATGGCTATTGGAATAGCGCTGCTGTGAACACTCACACAGAAGTATTTGAAGACAGGAAATTATTTTTGAGACCACGCAGGCAGTTAGAAGCGGATCTTAAACAAAAATGTAGTTTCTCTGGCTCCCAACCTAACACATATTCATAGACTGTTAGAATTAGATGCAGCCGAGAGCTACAAGGATGGAGGCGGGCAGTCTGCCAGGTCCTGGCTGTTTGTGAGGTGATTTCAACAATGAATCAGAACCAGAAAATTGCTGCTGAGTCTGATATTACACAAATAAAGCTACCTGGTGACGAGGATGCAAAGACCCAAAGAGGGTTTGATTTTATTCTTTCCTTTAAAAGATGAGCATGGGTATACACACACACACACACGCACAATCCATCCTACGCTAAGCTGAGACCTGAGACAGCATCAAACATTTTGAAGACTTGGGAACAGTTCTCAAAAGATTCTTCCCAGCCAAGCCGCTCCAGGATGCTCCTGTGGGCCTGAGGATTTCTTTCATCTTCTCCAACCCAGGAGACATCCTACGGTAAATGACAGCTACTGAGAAAATACGAGCATTGTGGCCGGAACTGAAAGAACCCGACATTTCCAGCTTTGAAACCTCTGCATTTCACAGGTCCCTGGAACTGTCTTTGTTGCCATATTTTAAAAGAAACGTTATCACCCCCAGGGGCCCCGGCAGGTTGCGGGCTTTGAGTTATGGCTCTGGATCTCGCTATATGTTGGTTGTTATGCAAAATTAATTATCTTGGTCATTTGAATGTTTTCCCCCAAACATAATATAATCTCATTACTGACTACTCCATACCAGAGTGAATCTGGAGCCAAATTCCATTTAGGAAATTGAAGGTAATTTAGAGTTATATGATTTGCAAAAAAAAAAGAGAGAGAGAGAGAGAGAGAAGCCCCTTTCTCTGGTAAATGCTAATTTGGTCCGTCTCTATAATGCAGAAGTGACATTCATTTGGTTGGGGAATTGCTGTAAGTGTGTAGGAAACTTTGGGCAGCAGAAGGGGCCGTTCAGAATTTTTTAGTGAGTTATCTAGAAATAGACTCTGCGAAAGAATTCTGGGATAAAGGCTGCAGAGGACAGAAGGCCCACAGGCTTCCCAGAGGACGGCATTTGTCTGCTGGTGAGCAGGCGAGTCCTTGGGAAATACAGCCCTTCCACCCAGGAGACAACTGTGAACAGAGAGGAGGCAAGGCATTTGGAGAAAGCAGGAGGGGAAGGGAGAAAGTCTGGACCACTTGGGCTGGCTCGGTTTTAGCTTTCACAGTGTATATTAGTTCGTGGGGGCTGCTGTAACAAAGTACCACACACCCAGTGACTTAAACAACAAATTTATTTTCTCACAATTCTGGAGGTGAGCAGTCTGAGATCCAAGTGTCAGCAGGCTTGGTTTCTCCTGAGGCCTCTCTCCTGGGCCATCTTCTCTCTGTGTCCTCACGTGGTCTTCCCTCTGTGTGTGTCTGTGTCCTCATCTCCTCTTATAAGGACACCAGTCACCTTGGCTCAAGGCCCACCCTAATGACCTCACTTTACCTGAATTACCTCTTTACAGACCCTGTCTCCAAATACAGTCACATTCTGGGGTCCTGGGGGTTAGAACGTTGACATCTGAATTTGCAGGGGACACAGTTCAGCCCATAAAAGAATTGTAAAGCCAAAATGTCATCTACCCAGCCACCGTCTTGTCTCCCCTAGATGTCCATGCAGCCTACCCTGGCCTCCTTGCTCTCTTGCACACCCTCTTCTGGTGCTTTCTGCACACAGTCGCCAGGATGGACGATGTTCCTAAAACATCTATCCGGTCATGACATTCCCCGAGCCCTTTGGGAGCTTTCCATTGTGAGTTGTCTTTTTTTTTTTTTTAATTGAGGTCATATTGGCTTACAACATTGTGTAATTTCAGGTGTCAGTTTCTGTATAGACTGCATTGTGTTCACTACCAATAGTCTAGTTTTTATCTGTCACCATATATGTGTGCCTCTTTATCCCCTCTGCTCTCCCCCACCCCCTCCTTCTCTGGCACCCACTAATTTGTTTTCCTTATCTATGTATTTATCTTCCACGTATGAGTGAAATCATATGGCATTTGTCTTTCTCTGTCTGACTTATTTCGCTTAACGTAATACCCTCAAGGTCCATCCATGTTGTTGCAAGTGGCACTATTTTGTCCTTTTTTATGGCTGAGTAGTATTCCATTGTATAGACATACCACATCTTCTTTATCCAATCATCCACTGATGGGCACTTGGGTTGACTGGAAGAATAAAGGTAGTTAAAATGTCCATATTGCCTAAAACAATCTACAGGTTCAATGCAATCCCAATCAGAGTCCCAATGACATTCTTCATGGAAATAGGTCAAAGAATCCTAAAATTTATATGGAAGAGCAAAAGTCCCCAAATGGCCAAACCAATCCTGAGAAAAAAGTACAAAGTTAGAGGTATTACACTCCCTGAATTCATATTATACTACAAAGCTCTAGTAATCAAAACAGCATGGCACTGGCAGAAAAACAGGCCAATGGAACAGAATTGAGAGCCCAGAAATAAGCCCACACGTGGACAGCTAGTCTTTCCACTGTGTTGTGAATAAATGCAAACTTTCCAACGGGGCGCCAGAGTGGGCTCTGCCTAACTCTCCAGCTCGGATCTCCAGGCATTGTGTTCACGATGACTCAGCCTCGCCTCCCCTTGAGCTCCCAGGTCTTGTCTTCTCTGCCTCAGGGCATTTCATGTCCTTTGCCTTGTGCCAGGAGACACTTGTCCTTGCTTATTATCTAACCAGCCCACTCCTACTCATCCTTGGAGCCTCTCTTTAAATATCTCTTCTGCAGGAGAGCCTGTCCTGAGTTCCCTCCTCCTGATCGGAAGGAGCCTCTCCACTGCCTGGCATTGGCAGACACTCAATAGACACTCACTCAACAGAAGAGAAAATGGAGAAACGAATGAATGAATGAAAATTGAGTGAACAAACAAATATCTCCAAACACAGTGCAGTAACTTGTCACCCCTCCAATGAAAGTTGATGGCATCAACCACCGAGTCCTTGATCTCTATATTGGTGCAGAGGAAACAGAGGCATGGCGGCTTGGGGGTGTTCTCATCCTTACCCCCCCACCCCGAGATGGCCTGCCAGGATGAGCTCACCTCTCACTTCCTACCCTCCATAACCCATTGCAAGCAACAATCCACAGCTCTGAGGCTCTCTCCGGCCCTCCCACCCAAACTTCTCTCCCGCCAGATACATCAAATTATAAACCACAGAGATGGAGGCTGAGAAATGGTTCCAGTGGCAGTAAGAGTGCCCGTTCAGCTTCTCCTGATTTTTTTTCTTGAATTATTATTATCCAAAAGCCTATTCGAGCCATTCACGCCCTCCGCCTTGGCATTACGGTTGTGAGTTAATGAATAACCCTCAAAGAATTTAACAAGCTTAGTCATGTAAGTATAACTGTTAGTGAAACGTGAGTGCAACAGATTAGTAAATGATTTCTTGAAAGAGTGAATCTCGTTGCCTCTGAAACGATACTGTCAGAAGTGAGGTCGCTCCAGAAGCCGACTCGGACACAAGGAGGTGAGTATAAGCAGTTTATTGGGAATTCAACCCCAGGAAGCACTGAGGAAAGGAAATGTGCTCAGCCAAATAATGCCACCCTCCTGAAAAGATATCCAGGTCCTAACTCCTGGACCCTCTGACTGTTACCTTCCACGGCAAAAAGGGACATGGCAGGTGTGGTTAAGTTAAGGATCTTGAGGTAGGGAGCTCATCCTGGATTATTTGGGTGGGCCCTTAATACAGTCACAGATTTCCTTATGAGAGGGAGGCAGAGGGACATTTGACTACAGAGGAGAAGGCCATGTGGAGACAGAGGCCGAGGTTGGAGGGATGTGGCCATAAGCCAAGGAATGCCAGGGACTGCTGACAGCCCCCAGAAACTGGAAGTCGCAAGGGACAGACTCTCCCCTCGGGCCTCAGGAAGGAGTGTGACCCCACTGACACTTGATTTCAGCCCAGGGATACTGAGTTGGGACTTCCGGCCTCTAGAGCCATGAGAGAATAGAGTCTGTTGTCTTAAGCTACCAACTTTGTGGTCATTTTTGTTATGGAAGCCACAGGACACCAAGAGAGGAAGAAAGCCAATACTGTGCATGTCACCAAGCAGCTCACCCCTGTGGGAACTGGGTCTCAGTCCTGCTGGGGGAGAGCGGGACATTGTGGTTCACACCCCAGAGCCATCCTAGCCAGGGGACGAGGAGCTGGAGAATTTACTCACTGGCTCTCAGTCATCGGTTGAAAGGTATTCCGGGGGGGGGGGGGGGGGGGGGGGGGTGCTCCGCTCTCTGTCCCCTGTGCAAACCAAGCAGGTGCCAGCAGCCAGAGGGAGTTCTCAGAAAGAGTTGTAGCTGCGGCAGTTACAAGCCAGCGGCGAGTCAGTGTGCATGGAAATGAGGACTGCCAAGGGCCTGTGGACAGGGCACCAGCAATGTCTGCTACACAGGTGAAAATAAATGAGAAACTCAACAGCAAATGCCCAAACTCAGGCACGAAGGTTGAACCTACCCTAGGACGTTTTTTGGTGAATACATCAGGAAGCTGAGAGAGGTAGCTGAATGTTAACCCACAGCTCCAATGTCACCTGTGAAAACAACTGAGAATAGAAAGAAGAACTAGGATTGGTTGCCTGTTTGCATCAATGAAACACTTGCATCCATCTTTTCATACTGTATCCTAAGTCTCTGTAGAGTGCTAGCTTCGTTCCTTGGGCTGCTGGAATAAATTGCCACAAACTGAGTGGCTTAAAACAATGGAAATATATTCTTTCACAGTTCTGGAGCTTAGACGTAGGAGACCAAGGTGTACGCAGGACTGGTTCCTTCCAGAAGCCCAGAGGGAGAATCTGCTCCGTGTCTCTCTCCCCCAGCTCCTGGCGGTTGCCTGCAATGCTCGGCATTCCCTGGTGTGTACACACCTCACTCCAATTTCTGCCTCCATCTTCATGTGGCCTTCCCCAGGATGTGTCTCTCTGTGTGCTTTCCTCTTCTTCATTGGATGTGGGTCCACCCTAAATCCAGGACGATCTCATCTCAAGACCTTTAATTAACTATATCTGCAGAGATCCTGTTTCTAAATACGGCCACATTCTGAGGTTCCGGGGGACATGAACTTGAGGGTGGGGATGCTATTTAACCCACTACAAGTAGTTACTAGTATCTCCATTTTTATGAATGAGAGAGAACTGAGGTTGCCCAAGATGGCCGAGCTGGTGGGTGGAAGACGGATGATTTTGGCCCAGGTTTATAGGACATCAAGGTGCTCGAGCTGTCCCCAGACCTGCTGCACGTGGGCTATGGAGCTATTTAAAGCCTCTGAGAATCCTCCTAGCAAAAGTGGCTCAAGGTGGGCCAGGCACAATTTAGGCTCAACAAATATCTGTTGCATAACTGAAATGAATATTCCCAGGGACCCCAGATTCCAGGCTCAAACACAAATAGTGCATTTCCCTTTCACATCTACCTGATGGGGACCTTTTGCCCTGGAAAACTGGGAGGAGAAGGCATGATCTGGCCAAGATCCATGGTCCACAGTTTGTACTTCTGTCTACTGCTTTTGTCCTTGGCATTTGAAAAACTCCCAGCCACAGTTTGATATTTTATTGCCTTTTTACCTGGTTCTCAAACAGCCTCAGGTACACTGGAGCATCTTTTATTCTTAATGGTCTCTGTCCTTCCGAAATTTATTTTGGAAACTGATGAGTAAACAAAAGAAACCAAACCCAGCTTGACCCCAATAACTCTGAACCAAACAAATTGGGTCTTCTTTTTAGTTTCTTTGCCACTTACAAGACTTTAAAAGGTCTTATGAGGCATTAATCTGTTGGCTCTTTTGGAAGTATTTACACGGAGCCATTAAGTGGAGGGAGGTTAGGAGTCTTCATGAAGTCGGCCTCTGACCCTGACTCCCCATCTCCTCCTAAGACAGAAACCCAGACGGGACTTAGGTTGGGGGACTGCCAGTTCATTGTGGCCTGGTTGTCAGTCCCCAGACAATAATTTTCCACCCTTATCCTCATCTTTAGTAAAAAAAAAAAAAGAAAGAAAGAAAAAGAAAGAAAGAAAACAAAACATAAGGGCAGAACTCTAAACTCTAAGGGAAAAAGAAGGGGTCCTAGAATAATGAATTAGTCACACCCCATAGAGATTTCTCCAGGAAGAAATGAAAAGCTCTCATCTATATTGTATCATCTTAGCCACCATCCGGCGAAAACATGTGGCAATGCAGTTCTTACACTAACTTCCTAATTCATGAGTTAGGTCACATTTCACAGATAGAGACTGTCCTCACATCAGACACCACCACAAGCTCAGAAGTCCCCGGGCCACCTGCACTTCTGACCATCTGTCCTCCGTCAGCCTCGATAATTCACTAGAGCAACTCCCAGAACTCAAGGGAGCACAATACTATTACTGTTTTATTATAAAGGACACAAATTAGGACCACCCAAAAGAGGAGATCCCCAGGGCTAGCACTGGGAGGGCCCCAAAGACAAGCTTTGCATCTTCAGATGCTCCCCACACATAGATGTCTGATTACCAACCTAAAGCTCGGCTGAGCTTCGGTATCCAGAGTTTTTATTGGGGGTTTCATTATGTAGGCATGATTGATTGCATCATTGATCACACGATGGAACTCAATCTCCAAGAAAGAGTTGTTGGAGGCGGGGGGGGTAAGTTTGGCACATAGGAGCCTTGGGAGCAGCTGGGGATTGGGGACAAGAAGGGAGGGGCTTTAGGAAGTGTGTGTGAGGGTTTTAAGATGGACTGTCTGTAATCTTTGGAGAAACATGACTTAGGAATGAAATTCATTTGAATTTCTTTTACTGTGGCCTGTGCTTTTAAAAATCTTCTCCCTGCAAAGACTGAGCTGTGAGTTTCATCCCCCCGGGAGGCGTCATGATTTTATCCCATATATCCATCTTCTTTTCCAATAGTGGACTTTTCCTCTTTCACATGCCGTCCTCACATTACAAGTAGGGACCAGTCCAAATTCAGCATACGCCTCAACCTCCAAGTACAAGCAGGAAAGGCATGTGCTATACCCCAGTGGGAGCCTAAGGATGATAGAGCAAAGGCCCTGGGGCCCAGGTGCTGGCAGTTTGGTCCTGGATGTTGTCTGTGCCCTTTCCTGTATCAGATGCTCGGTTCCTCTTGGTGCTGAGCATGGGGCACGGAGTGGGAGGGAGAGACTGCATCAACGGGACAGTGGGAATCTCCAGATCCACTATAAGTCAGTGGCAGAGAGCTAATGACTGAACTTCTCTCAGTCAGCATCAGTTTCCTGATCTGCAAAATGGGTAGACCCAGTCCGCATCTTCCCTTGGGACCTGACTATTTTAGTAAGCACCTACTGGCTCCTCTTAGCAGTATCTGCATTTCTATGCCTAAGGGATGTTTCCCAGATGCTCAAAGAGCTGTTATATGAAGAACAGCTCTCACACACCCCAGGTGGGATCATCCTGATGCTATTCTAAGTCCTCCCCCAGGGCCGCCCAGTGAGGCAGAGCCCCTCTTGTCCCCAGTGGTGACTTACTCACCAAGCACCCTGTGTTCACTGTCTTCCCTTTCTGGCTTCATTTCTCCTTGCCTCTGAAAACAAAAAAAACAAAAAAAACAAAAATCAGTACTTCCTGGGATCATCAACCAAATAAACTACCGGCCCAGAAATCCTTGTCTCACCGTCAGCTTCCCGGGAAGCCAAAACCAAGACATAAAGTTAGTGTGAGGATTAATTGAGATGCTGTACAAAGGGCTTGCACACCTCCGGCACATAGGAAGGTGTGTTAAATACCAGGTGCAATCGTAACCTTCGGCTGGGTGGGATTTGGAGCAGAGATTGGCCTTGGAGAGAGCTGGGAGTGGTCCAGCTGGAAGAGAGGCGATGGATGAAGTCACCAAAGGCAGGAGGAAAGAGTGCCCCCTGTGGGTGAGAGGAAAAGGAGCTGGAAGAGCGTTAGAAGGGTTGGCCAACGTCAACCACCGGAGGAGGACAGAGGTCTTTACGCTCCTAAACTCCTCGTTCCTAACGGGAATGGACTTAATTTCTCGGAATCTGTGTTCCTGGTCCCCCGGCTCTGTGTAGCTCCATCCTCCTGGTCGGATGGTGAGTCTATCATCGTCCTCGAGCCTGTGGTTCGGGTAGAAAAGGTAGACTCCTTCTCCTAGGCTACAATGCTTTTTTCCTTTCTTTGTGGTTATTCCTGTCGTTTGTCTCACTTTGGGCATCAAGCTTTATTGTAATCAGAGCAGCATTTTAGACTTATAAACCGCCTTTGGTCTGACACTCTCTGAAGACTCTGGAAACTTTAAAGAACCCATACAAAGCTCTGCTTGGCTCCACTCTCCTCTCAGAGGTAAGTGTGGGGGCGGAGAGGGCACGGATCACACACTCACCATCCTCACCGACTTCTCACAACACACCAGTGAGGGAGGAATCATTATCCCATTTCACGGATACGGAGAAGAGCTTCCCGGAAGCGAATTTCCTGGTTTCTCAATTAAGGTCATGTGACCCAGACCTCACATCCCCAGAGGGCCTGCCAACAGGACTTGTGATACTATCTCCAAATGATGCACTTTGACAGTTAGAAGGAAGACCACGTCCTTCATCCACCCAGAAATAGGCCCGCATCACCATCCTGCGTGATGAAGCAATGTCTTCTTAAAATAAATCCTCTAATCAACCTGCGAAAAGCACAATAGTATTGCGCTGTGTGTTGAGTTCATTTCTTTCCGGAAAATATTTTAAATATATGCAATTTTGTACCTATTTTTGGCATGTTGTCACATAGTAAGAATTGTGGGGACTTTAGAAAACTAGAGGTATAAAGATACTGTATCATATATTTGAAACTTAGTAAGAGAGAAGATCTTAAAAGTTCTGACCACAAGAAAAAAAATTTGCAACTATGTGTGGTGACGGATGTTCACTGAACTTATTGTGGTCACTTCGCAACATATACATGTATCAAATCATTATGCTGTACACCTGAAACTAATACACTGTTGTGTGTCAATTGTATCTCAATGAAACTGGGAGAAAAAAGAACTTAAGTGAAATTCTCTAAGAGTAAACATCCCTGTATTGTGAGATCATCACAAAAGAGAACAAAATAGAAATAAAATAAAAATAATTCTTAGGTCACAGACTGTGGCTTGCATTTCGCCCGTGGGCTGTAATTTGCTGATCCTACTGTGGCAGACAATGAAGTATCAAGAAAAAAAAGGAGGTGGCCCCAGCCTCTCCTGGTTCCCGAGAGACCCGCTCTCGAGGTCTTCCTTTCACCTTTTATTCTGTCTTAGGTTGGAGACCCCAGAAGCAGGTCCTGAAACAAAGATTCGAGGGCAAGGCGTTTGTATGGGAGGTGGTCCCAGAACTCCTGATGTGGGAGTGAGGAAGTGAGACAGGAGAGAAAAGGCAACGAGTGAAGGGTTTGCTGGTGATCCAGTCACTGTGGTGGTCCGGCTGGGGACCTATGGGAGACAAGCAGAACCGACCTCAGAGTTACCCTACGAGACAGGTGAGCGACTTGGGCTAATTGTCCTCCAATTCCACCAGCGATTAGCTGAGAGCTGCTTCTGGGGCCGCTCATGTGAACCAGAGAAGGCATCCAGGTGGGGAGTCCCAGGTGGTTGCTGCTGGCAGCAGCGGGGCCTTTGCACCCAGAAGTGGCGAGGACCAGGGGATGGGGGATGTGAGTGGGGCACTGACAGCATCCTTCCTTTACAGCTTCTTTAGGAGCACGCACTTCCTTATTCAAAACAATTCTCCTTCTTCCCCAGAAATAGCTGCTCTCCATTAGTGGGCTCATACCCTCTCCATTTCCTGCTAATCCACGTAAAAAAATGAAACACATCTTAAAATATATTTTGACAAGCCCAAGAAAGTGAGCCCCTAGAGAGCAGGAATGATAAAAGCAGGTGGTTTCTCCCCCTTTATATTTGTAACACCTCACTCCTTCCAAAGGCTCAGTAACACAGATGCATTAACAAAACTTTCCACTCTGAGGTGGGCAGCGAAAGGGGAGGAGGGCAACGTGGTGGCGGCAGGTCAGACTGCACCATTATCCCCATTTTACAGAAGAGAAACTGAAAGAGCTGCAGCTGTGGGCCCTGGGTCGCACGATGAGTAACAGTAGAACCTGTCATTCTCATATGCCTTCCCTCCACCCGAGGGTGTGCAGAGTCAACTCTGCAGCCCCTACTGCACTGTCATCCTGTGCTCTCTGCCCACGGTCCCCCAAGAGCAGTGTTGAGACGGAGCAGAGAGTCCCACTCAACACGTCCCCAGACTGTCTCAGTCGACTCAGCAGGCATGCGTGAAGTCTTCTGTGCGTAGGGCAGGGAGGGAGGCAGAAATGGGTAAGATGAGGTCCATGCCTGTGGGTGATCGAGCGTGCACATCACAGACAGATTTGTGTCCAAGTAGGGTTCAGAGACTGCCAGAAAATTGGGGTGAACATCGGAGCACCAAAGGTGGGGCAGTGGGAGCCATCTGCCCTGGGTGCAGGCAGCAGGGGGCATGTTGTCCACAGAGAATTTAAAAACAACAATGAAATCCAATACAAGTCAGTCTGTTTCTATTATCACGATGCACCAGCAATTCGACACCATGCCAATGATAAACTGCTCCCCCTTGAAAAATATATTTGGTTGGTTCAAGTTCTAAACAATTGCTGTGATTACTGCTGGGTTTTAATAATATATATGTCAGCCTCAGGTTAGCACATTTTTACTTGAATTTTCCTAAATACTGTATTCTACATGGGAGTTAATTGAGTTCTGCAATTCACCCAGCTCAGCCACACAACATGCTCGTTTTGACTAAGTGCCTGTGGGAACAAGACAAGAATATTTATCTTGGCCACTTCTACGGGAGGCTCTGGCCAAGGCAATTAAGCAAGAAAAAGAAATAAAAGGCATCCAGATTGGGGAAAAAAGAAGTCAAACTATCTCTATTTGCAGATGACATGATCTTGTATATAGACAATCCCAAGGAATCCACTAAAAAACTATTAAAACTAATCAACAAGTTCAGCAAGACTGAGAGACACAAGATCAATTACACAAAAACTGATTGCATTTCTGTACACTAGCAATAAACAATCTGAAAACAAAATTAAGAAAACTATTCATTTACACTGGCATTAAAGGAATACAATTCTTAAGACTCAATTTAACAAAAGAAGTGAAGGCATACACTGAAAACTATAAAAACTGTTGAAAAAAATCAAAGAAGATCTAAATAAATGCAAAGATATCCCTTGTTCATAATCCTCAAATTTATCTATGGATTCAACACAATTCCTATCAAAATCTCCTCTGGCTTTTTTTGCAGAAATTGACAAGCCGACCCTAAAATTCATATGGAAATTCAAGGGGATAAGAATGGCCAAGGCAATCTTGAAAATGAAGAACAAGGTGGAAGAACTCACACCTCCCAATTTCAAAACTAATTACAAAGCTACTGTAATCAAGATAGTGTGGTACTAGCATAAGGATAGACATATAGATAATGGAATAAAGTTGAGACTCCAAAAATAAACCCTTATTTATAGCCAATTGATTTTCCATAAAGGGGCCAAGACAATTCAATGATGGAAGAATTGGCTTTTCAGTTATGGTGCTGGGACAAATAAATATCCACATGTGAAAGAATTAATTTGAACCCCTACCTCACACCATACACAAATATTACACCAAAGTGGACCATAGACATAAATACAAGAGCTAAAATTATGACACTCTTAGAAGAAAACACAAGAGTAGATATTTGTGACCTTGAGTTAGTCAATGATTTCTTAGCTATTTCACCAAATGCACCAGTGACAAAAGAAAAAATAAATTGGACTACATCAAAATTGAAATTTTTGTGGGGCAAACAACGCCATCAGGAAGGTGAAAAGACAACCCACAGAATGAGAGAAAATATCGACAAATCATAAATCTGATAAGGGACTTGTATCCACAATATACAAACAACTCTTACAACTCAATAATAAAAAGACAACCCCCTTTTAAAAATGGGCAAAGGATTTGAATAGACATCTCTCTAAGAAAGATATACAAATGGCCAATGCAAACCAAAACCACAATGAGATACCACTTCACACACAGCAGAATGGCTCTAATAAAAAAGACAGATAGTAACAAGTGTCGACAAAGAAATGGACACATTAGAATCCTTACACACTGCCAGTGGGCATGTAAAATGGTGCAGCTGCTTTGGAAAATAATTTGGCAGTTCCTCAAAATATTAAACATAGAGTTACCATATGACACAGAAATTCCACTCTTAGGTATCTCCCCAAGAGAAGTGAAAACATATGTCAACATGAGAACATGTACCTAAATGTTGATAGCATTATTTGTAACAGCCAAAAAGTGGAAACCACCCAAACGTCCAACAACTGATAACTTAACAAAATATGGCATGTTTATAGAAAAGGGTAATATTTGGCAATGCAAAGAATGAAGTGCTGATTCACGTTACGACATGGATGAGCCTTGAAAACATTTTCTAAGTGAAAGAAACCAGGCGCACAAGACTGCATATTGTATGATCCCATTTACAGAAAATGCTCAGAAGCGACAAATCCCCTGAAACGGAAAGTAGATTCGTGGTCAGCTAGGGTGGGGATGGATTTGGGAGTGGCAGTTGGAGAACGACTGCCAGTGGGTACGAGGTTTGTTTGGGGGGTGATGAAAATGTTCTCAAATGAGGTTATGGTGTGATTATACAACTCTGTAGATAGACTAAAAACTGTCGAATTGTGCACTCTGAATAGGTGAACTTTATGGTATGTAAATTTTATCTCCATAAAGCCATTTAAAATTTAAAAGTGCCTAAAGGTTCAGAATTGTTTGAGCAAGTTTCAGGCTGGTTCTTGTCCCCAACCCCTGTGCTGCTCCACGCTCCCGTCTCTAAACAGGAGATTCCAAATCAATGATTATAAAGAATAAAATAGAACTGGAGTTACCTTGTTTCTGCCATTCGTGTGGCCACTTGGAGTTTTTATCTATGTCTAAAATTTAAAACAATGAAAGAAGGCAAATCGCAAACTGTAATATTTTTGTCTGGTAAGTACAAATTTTACTTCATACGTGAAATATTTACCTGAATTTGAGTATCTTTAAAACTGAATTTCATTCTTTTTACAACTGATCATTGTGTGTGTGTGTGTGTGTGTTTTGAGGAAGATTAGTCCTGAGCTAACAACATCTGCTGCCAATCCTCCTCTTTTTGCTGAGGAAGACTGGCCCTGAGCTAACATCCATGCCCATCTTCCTCTACTTTATACGTGGGACGCCTACCACAGCATGGTTTGCCAAGCGGTGCCATGTCCACACCCGGGATCCGAACCGGCGAACCCTGGGCTGCCGAAGTGGAACATGCGCGCTTAACTGCTGCACCACCGGGCCGGCCCCTGATCATTGTTTTAAAACCAAAACACAAATAACAAATAATGATTGTTGCTGATTATTATATAATTATTACTGAAAATAATTTTGAAATACAGAGGAGACTGTTAAAAATTATCTGTTCCAGCCATCAAACATACTGGGGCAGCTCCGGGAGGTGGGACATGTTATGAAGGATTGGAACACCACACTTTAAAGAAACTAGCTGTACCCAGAATAATCCATGCAGGCCCAGTTAATAGTTATTAATAAAATATTGATATATTTCATGCATCTATTCAAGAGCTTTAATATTGTTTGGGCTATTTCCACAGCATAATTTTTTTTTCCTTTTTTTGTGAGGAAGATTCACCCTGAGTTAATATCCATTGCCAATCCTCCTCTTTTTTGGCTTGAGGAAGATTAGCCCTGAGCTAACATCTGTGCCAGTCTTCCTCCGCTTTGTACGTGGGATGCTTCCACAGCGTGGCTGATGAGTGGAGCAGGTCCGCGCCCGGGATCCAAACCCACGAACCCTCAGGCTGCCGAAGCAGAGCACACAGAACTTTAACCACTCGGCCACAGGGCCGGCCCTTCACAACATAACTTAATCTCAGCATCTCCTAATACCAAAGCAAGTGCTGAAAAAAAACCCGTGTATATATGGAATACAAAACTGGCACATGCTGTGTGTGTGTGTGTGTGTGTGTGAGAGGAGGGTGTGTATTTAGTTGTTCTTTTGTTTCGATTTTGCTCTGTGTGTATCCCCTCTTGGCAGCTCCCACGCGGGCGTCTCAGACAGCGTGCCAAATGAAATGTTTCCACCTGGACGGTGTTTAGTGTAATCATTTGGGGTACAGTTGTGGGTCACTTAACAATGGGGATATGTTCTGAGAAACGCGTTGTTAGGTGATTTCATCATTGTGTGAACGTCATAGAGCGCACTTACACAAACCTAGATGGTACAGCCCACCACACACCTAGGCTACATGGCACTGATCTCATGGGACCGCCATCGCTGTGCAGTCCATCATCGACTGAAACGTCATGATACGGCCCATGACTGTATTTGTCTCTTGGCCTCGATTCTTCGGGCTGAATATTTTTTAACCTTATTGATTATTCCCAGCGCTTGCTTCTGTCCGATCAATCCTAGAGCGATTCGTTCTTCCTCTCACTTTCAATCATTCTTTTCTTTCTTCCCTCCCATTTGCTCTCTCAATGGCTCCTCAATTAACAGTTGCGTCTTTTCCCCGTGTTCTTACGCATTGAACTCCACCATTTCACTACGAACACTTCACATGGACACAATTCTTGATGAAGAAACTCTAAAGGTCAGAAACAAATCTTCCAGTCTGTGCACAGTGAAGTTCACAGTAGATAACAATGCATTTAATTTTATAGAAAGTAAAATATTCGAGGGCTTAAGCTAACAGGATTACATAAGCGCCCGCTCAGAAATGCATATAATTCTCCTAAATAGTCATACCGTAACTGTCACACGCTGGTGCCGACACTGACAAAGTCACAGCTGCTTTCCCCAGCGACCGTGAAGGGCTCACTTCTTCGCTGGCTGGAGTGGCTGCGGATGCCGTGCCCAGCTGAACCTTGGGGAAAATTCTGAAGTGTGTTATGCCCATAGATACCGAGAGATGCCTCATAAAAACCCAGACTGCTATAAAACAGTTTCAGAACTGCTGGCGTGCAGACAAACTGTGTTTAAAGTGGCCAATTCTATAAGCTACCACATTCGGATTTTTAATGAGCCCTGACTTGCGCGCTCAAACATCGTGTGCTAAAAACAGACGCAACTCAGAGCCATTTATATTGCTTGGGTGTTTCCAGTGGCTTTCTCCAAAAGCAGAGGGAGGGACAAAAACAATTGGCAGGCATGGTGATTGACGAGCTGGGCTAAATATTTTCCGTTTTTAAACAGCGGACCGAAAGCAAATATTGAGACACTCTGAAGCTCTGTGCGGAGAGGAACAGACTCCAACTTGACGGAGCATCTCTCCAGCCTCAGGTGACCCAGAGCGTTTGAAAGCCTCATCAGTCACACGCCGGTGCTACAGTCCGTGAAGACAAACAGGGCATCCGTTATGTGCTCGCTGCGATAGCTCGCACACATTTCTGGTCATTACTTCGATTGCTCATTATTTATGGAGAGCCATGAGCACAGACACAACACTGTACAAGAGATGTAATGTGCCAATTACCCTAATGTTGATTAACTGGGAAAGGAAATGGTGGTCAAGTTTCAGAGCCTGTCATCTGTCCTCTTGGAGAGGAAAAGCGACAGAGCATGGCAGTCTGCAGTCAACGGGGTGATTTTCCTTTTTCCCCGACGTCTTACTACTGCACGAGATGGTGCCTCTATGGCCCATCATGGAGCCGGCCTCCCAGGCTTCCACCGAAACACCGAGGTCATTGCAGCAGTGGCCCTATTACGAGCCTACCGCCATTTTGCAGATTTCCTGCAGAAATGCCTCCCCATCAGCACTGTGGCCGAGGGAATTTCAAGGTATCTTTTCCTCGTGAGATATATAGATGGCTATCATCATATTTCGTAGCTCAAGCAATTGAAAAGTATTGAATGCATATTACCAGCTTACAGATGGGAATATTTTCCTCCTTGACTTAAGCCGTGCTTTCTGTAGGAATTGGAAAAGAAAAAAAAAAAACCCAAGTTAAGTCAAGGGTCATTTAAGGTGTTCAGCATACACAGGAACGTAAACGGACCTTTCTGCGGGTTGTCTTTTTATCGGTGTGGGATAATGTAGATATATTGATGCCTTTCTGGAAGCATCTCTGCATGGGGAGATGGCATGGGAACTATCTGAAATGAAGAAGAATGAGCTTGAAGGGGCTGAGAGAGCAATAACAGCATAAAAATATAAAGCACGTAAAACATAATTAAAGGCCTGGAAGGTTCTGTTTTTGCTCTTGATGCTATTTTTGGGAGAATTAATATATACCATGGCAGCGAGGTGTGGCATCTGGGAAAAAAGCCATATACTCATTCTCAGATCAATAGTTTGTGAAATGCCTGTTTGCTGTCCCAAGCGTGTGACCATTGCACTGATAAGGATGATTTTCTGGGAGGTGAAGGGGCCTGCCCCAGAAGGAGACTGCTCTTTGGAGGGGAGGGGGGAGGGTGGGGGTGCACCAGACCAGCAAAGGGGGGTCATTTAAGAGAGGGAACCACATCTTCCCCTGGGTTCCTGCTCTCATTCCATTTTGATCTCTGTGCAGTACAGAAACGTCTTAAAACAGCCCCATGACTGGATCCGAGGTTCGGCTCTAGGTAAAACCAATCTCTCATTTTTCCCTTCCTGATGTCCCGTCGGGGCTCAGGCAGCTTTGGCTGCTGTACATAGCTAAAATCTTTCAGGGGGAGGAAAACTGAAGACAGGGAGCATTGGTAGACATACTGAGACATACTGGGGAGCCATAGTGAGAAAGGGGGGACGTAACAAACGGCTGACAGTCTCGGGAATGGAAGCAGTTTCATGAACCGCTTCCAACTGGGCAGCTGTGACACGGGTCTTTGCTGTTTGCGTCCTTGCTGTTTCCAAGATGTCAGTTCAGGGTGACCCCATCTTGTGAGAAGCCCTGTGACGCACACCTCCCCCAGGCAGCCCTCAGCCAACGGCTTACCAACGTCTTGTGGCCTCAAGGGGAGCATTCTTTCTGGTGCAGTTCTCGCTCCAGGGCTCCCGGTGGGATCGGGCTGGACTCCAGCTGGAATGATTCCCAGTTCAGCCTTTTCCTCTCGGCTCTTCTGCTCTTCTCACTTTCCTTCTCCTGAAATCGTTCTCCCAGGAATTCCCGTCTCAGGGTCTGCTTCTCGTGGTCTCTGCTCCGATGGGGAAAGAAGACACAGACGTCCGCAAGGGGAAGTGTGCATGCACGAGGGAGAGAGATCTCTTTCCCTGTCAGCTTCCTCACATTTAGAAAGATGGGGTCTCCTGGAGTTCTCCCAATAGCTGGATACAGGAGACAGAGAGAGGATGCTGAAAGGACCACACATGAGTCTTGGGCTGCCCCCCTGCAAAACCTGAATGCCACAGCACATCCTGCAGAGAGAGGCCTGGAGCATGGGCTTCCCCGAGCTAGTTCGAAGTTCCCCCGTGACCCGGACAGCAAGTGAGAGCCTGCTGTGGCACGAGAGGGGACCCCACAGCAGAGGCTGCAGGTGGCCTTCCGGGCTGAATAAGATTATGGCAGGTATGCACCCGAGCCAAGAGACAGCAGACCAGGAGTCCCACCGGAGCTAGACGTCAGCCGTGAATTCCAGCTGGCAATAGGGGGAGAAAGAGGTCCTGGCCTGGAGATCCAAGGAACTGGAGGTCAGAGGTTGGGACCCCGAGTCTTCCTCATGGCCCTCCAGGTCCTAAAAGCCCCTCTTCTCCTTCACAGACTCCTGCTGTCTTGGGGGGAAAGCAGAAGGAGCAGCAGCCACAGGGGAGAGAAACGTTTTTATTCCAGATACCTAAAAGCACTGTTCAATTACTAGATGGGGCTAAATTTTAAGCCAGCTAGAGCTAAAAGTTTTATTTTTCCTACTAACGTGGAGGAGGGGCCCAGAAAGAAGACAAGATTACTTCTAGATAAAATAGAGCTTTTCTCTGGACACACACGTCCGGTGGTATGAGTGAGCCTGTGACCCAACCGCGTGCACAGATCGTGATAACTCGAATGACGGAGATATGTGTTACCTCCCTGGGTTTTATTCTTCAGGGGTCCCCCCAGTTCCTGCTTCTTATAAAAACGATTTATTTTTATTATAAAAGGATTACAAGGATATGGAAATAGACCTTTTCCAATCTAGGAGGACATCCAGCAAAGAACAAATACACCCATTGTACAAATATCCACCCCACTCACCCCTTTCCTAGTTCAACTCCTTAGAAATGACCATTTTTGATCAAATAAGACTTTTAGGTCCATCTGGCATAAAACCAGTGATTTCACAGTGCTCTTCAGTTTCCTTGGTAGCTAGGATCTGCACCGAAAGCTCAGCCACAGGCAGACTTTATCCTGGGGCTCCCGCACAGTTACCATTCCTTTTACTGGTCTCGTGGATTCATTTCCCTCTTTCTCAGATCCCATGTCTTCCTCTTTCTTCCATTCTTTTCCACTTTGTTGTAGTGCATTCTCAAGCAATTTTTTGGTATCTTGAGAAGTGGTTGAGAAGCAAATTTCCCAAAGCCCCTGCATGTCTAAGAACATGTCTGTTTTGCTGTCACACCTGGATGATAATTTGGTGGAATACAGAACTCTACGTTTAAAGGAAATTTCCGAGAACGCTCAAGCTTGCCTTCATTATGTCCTTGCCAGGAGATAATCCAGGGCTGCTCATGAGAGCCCTGAATCTCAGCTCATGCTTGGCATCAGCATGCATTTTTTTCCCCTCTCTATAAGATTTCAGAATCTTCTCATTATCCATTTTTTTCTTTTCTGAAATTTCATGAGGATGTGTCTACGTGGAGATCTTTTTTCAGTCTCCATCTTGGTTCTCCCGGGGCCCTCTCGTTGTAGAGAATCATGTCACTCCTCAGCTGTGACAAACATTATTATTATCATCATTTCTGGATTAATTCTTCCCTCTGTTTTCTCTTTTCCTGCCCAGAATGCTTTTTAAACGCACACTGGTCTTTTCGAATTGATCATTTCTGTCTCAACTTTTCTCTCAGACTTCTCATGTCTTCATGGGTTTGATTTCATTTTGGCTTTCCAGCCTAGGAGATATACGTGACAGACATCTTCTTCCAGCCCTTGTGTGGAATTTTATTTATTCATTCTAGTATTTTGGCAATCATATTTTGAATTTCCATGAACTGTCCCTTTATTCAGGCAGCCCATTTCACAGCAATCGGTTCTGGTCTTCCGGCTGTGCTTTCTGCTTGAATCTCTCTGTGGATATCCATTTGGATCATTATGCTCCGGTCCCTCCCCAGCGGACTCCACTCCCTGTACACCCACAGGAGACAGCTGTCCTATTTGTTTATCTCAGTCTCACTCTTTCAAGTTGCTGATTTCTGCCCACGTTTGTGAAGGCCCAGGTTGACTGGCCGGGGCAGACGTGGTTGCCTGGGCAGGCTGCCTCTCCTCCTGGGCAGCGCTACGCAAACTCTTGACCATGGGCCATTGTCCTTCTGTGCACCAGTCCTTGACGAGATGAGAACACAAACTGAGACCCAGCATTTAGAAACCTCCACAGCTTTTGGACACTGCCATATAAGCAAGCGTGATCAGCGACCTTGTACCTTGAGTATTTTTTAAATTCCATTTTCTCATGATTCGTTTTTATTATAGTTTATAAGAATATCAATCCATAACAGATTAGAAATTTTTTAAAGGTAGGGGCAGTCGGGGCACCTCTTTCTCTACAGATGGTTCAGGGGGCACTGCTTTAGGGGGCCCAGGCAGGGAAAGGTCTAGGTAGGCTGTCCCTCTGCTAAATGTCACATGGGAAGGGATCTCCATGGGCCACTGTCCCCATTCCAAGAGCCTTTGACCCTCAGAGCAGGTTTCATTAAAAATAGTTCTCTGGCTTAACTTGGGGGAGAAACTGAAGTCACACAGTGGAAGGTTAGAGGAGGGAAGTGTCCAGAGAATTCTACCGTCAGCCCTTCCATCCATCCATCACTCAGCGTCTGCCCTGCCTTTCATACCTGCCCTGCCTGCAAACCAGATAGATCCGATGGGTTCCCCAGTGGGAGAACCACTCCCAAATGCTGCCCCTTCTCCCCTGATGATCTAGAGGTTAAGACTTGGTGCTTTCACCTCTCCCGCCCAGGTTCCTTTCCCGGTCAGGGAACCACACCCCCATCTGTCGGCTGTCATACTGTGGCGGCTGTGTGTGGCTGTGATGCTGAAAGCCATGCCACCGGTATTTCAAATACCAGGAGGGTCACCCACGGTGGACAGGTTTCAGCAGAACTTCCATACTAGACAGACTAGGAAGAAGGACCTGGTCACCCACTTCTGAAAAAGTTGGCCACGAAAACCCTGTGAGAGCTGGGGCTTCCGTTTGCGGCCTCCTGTCTTCCGGAAATGCCCTGCACCTGTCCACTCGCTCACTTTCCTGGCGCCTCTGTTAACTCATTGCCCACTCTTCTTTGCTGTCATTTCAGCAGGTTTTCAAAGAGGAGGTGAAAGTTTGTTTTTGGTTCTCTGTCTGAAACCAGAAGTCCTATTCAAAGACTTTCAAATCACCCTCCCTCTGGGGCCACAGAGGAATGAAGTTTTGAAAGGACATGCCCGGGCGGGAGGGAACTTTCTGGGCGATGGTAGTGTTCCACGTGATATCAACACTGTCACATAAAAATATAATGTCCAATTTAAAATTTCCTAGCGGCACCATTAAAAAAGAAATGTGAAATTCATTTTGATAATTTATTTTATTTAACCCAACATATCTGGAATATTATTTCAACATGCAATTAATATCAAAATTATGAATGACATGTTTTGCATTCTTTTTTACAGACCGTGTCTTACAGCACCTCAATTCGGACACCAAATTTTCCTTGCAAACGCTTGACCTCTATTTGTAAAATTTACAGTTGCAAAAGTAGATTAATGTACTCAAATTGCTCTCCACATACTTAAAAGTTTTCCAATAACAGAATCAAGTATCAGTTTTAGATTTTAATTCGAATTAAATGGAATTTAAAAGTTGGTTCCTCATTCACACCAGCCACATGGCAAGCATTCAACAGCCAAGTGTGGTTCGTGGCTGCCATGTTGGAACACAGAGTTCTATATCTTCACAGGGATTTTGGTTACAAAGTGTATACATTTGTCAAAACTCATTGCATGATATATTAAAATTGGGATGTAAATTTTACCTAAAAAAACTCTCTAGGTAATGATAGGCATGATGAAGTATTTCAAGGTGAAGTATGTTGATGTCTTCGACTTATTTAGAAATGCATCCAAAGACAAAAAAAAGAAATGAGAAGGGTTGATGGCCAGAGGGATAGATGGATAGATGTGTGATGAAGCAAATAGAGCAAAATGTTCATTGTAGAATTACGTGGTGTGATATATGGGTGTTCACTGTACAACCCTTCTAACTCTTCTGGATGTCTAAACATTCTACTAAGGTGTTGGGGAGAAAAGGACACGGGTCTTCAATGAACTATACCTGCTTGTAACCCCATCACTAAAGCTGAAGAAACATAGACCCAAAAGAGGGGTCCCAAAATGAAAGAATCCAGACCCAAAAGAGAATCTACGTATGGCTCCATTTGTATAAAGTTTTTGAACTTTATAGGCAAGAAATCAGGCAAAACAGATCTATGCTGTTAGAGGTCAGATTGTGACTATCCTTGGGTGGGGGGTGGGGGGACTAGAAAGGAGTATCAAGGGGAGTTCTGGGGTTCAGACAAAGTTCTATGCTTTGACTCGGGTGTGGGTCACATGAGTGTGCTGGTTTTGTGAAAATTCATCAAGCTTTTGCAGAGTTTGTGCACTTAACTGTGCCTCTATCTCCATAATGAGTTTTGATGCTGTTTTAGGGCAAACCCACCCTTCAGATCCTGCATGAGGGAACCCAGAGCGCTCTGTTAAACCCCCACTTTCCAGGTTTCACCGAGCGCAAGGGAAATTCCTCCCGGGTCGGAGGAGTCATGGGGCTCTCAGGACCTGGATGCTGGGGCCCTTGGTATTTATTATGGGAACCTTCTCTCTTTGCGGTTCCTGTTTGCATTTTTGAACACGCTTTGCAGAAAGCAAACTTGTGTCTTCCTTAATGCCTGGCCCGTGGGCATCGGTACGTCCTCGCTCCTCCAAATTGCCGGGACTTCAAATGCTCCTGCGCGTGGACCGCAGCGCCATTATTTATTTATCCTCTTGCTTAGTGGTTTAATTTATCGAATGGCTTTGCCGCCGGGAGCTCAAGGAACTTTTCTCAGAGAACTTAAAACACGAAACAGGAGGGTACGTTCCCTAGCTGTCGTAGGGGGAATCAAAAGAGGGGGAGGAGGGCGACAAAAGAGTGGTAAACTGAGGCAGAGCAGAAGCAGAGGTTGGGGGCTGGGGAAACAGTGGGGAATCAGCAGTCGGCAGACTAGAGCCCAAGATTCTCATCCACAGATTTTTAAGTTCAGGATTCAGATCAACTCTTGGGACCTTCCCACCCATACAGCACTTATGTGAAAGAGCGACATGTCCCCCCCCCCACCCCCACCCCACCCCCGCCCCTGCCCCGCCAGGGGCCTATGCCACAGGCAGCTTCTGGAGGAAATTATTGGAACCACAACATCCAGAAATCAGTTTCTTTTATAAGGGTGCTTCGCCAGGCCTCTGAGAACACTACTCGGGGGCGGGTGTGGGGGCCGAGGCAGTGGGGTGAGGAGGGTCCCGCTGGACTCTGTCACCATGAAGTGTCCAGGAGGGGTGTGGGAGGCCCGTGGAGGATGCTGACAGCCAGGCAAGCCCCAGGAAGCTTCCAGAACAAAGGCTGAGGGAGGAAAGAGGCCTGGGGGTGCCGACGTCCCCCAAGTCCCTTGCTTCCCCCTCCTTTGTGGGCAAAGCCTCCCCCCTAAATCGCAGTGACACGGTCTGGAAGATCTCCAGAACGTGGCGAATTCCTCTAAAGGGACGGCTGCCCAAACCTCCCACTCAAGGGGGCGACCCTTCCCAGGGCCTCACCTGCGTTCTGGCAGGTTCTCTGGGTCCGGGTTGGGCGGACTTAGGGTCAGAGGAAGGTGGGTCTGATGGCCCCGGCTGGGGTCCAGACTCACCCCACGTGGGGCAGGTGGCCCGGGGCCTGCCTGGGACTCCCCACTCCTGGTACCCCCGTGGCCGGTCCCCGCAGAGCCCCTATCCCTGGGTCCCCCCACCACCCCCACCATCCCCAACACCCCCACCATCCCCAACACCCCCACCTCGTTACCGATACCTCCTCCCAAGCCCGGGACCCAAACTCCGCCCCCTCCCCCTCTTCCTTATCTCTTTTTCTAACCTTTTGCATTTTTTTAGTCTCATTTCCTGTCGGGTTTTGCATTTCCCTCCCCCGCCCCTCCCAGCCTGTGACACACTTTCTCTCCTTTTTTCTCTCTTTTGCCTCCTCTGGCCTCCGGACTCCTGCCCGGGCGGCGCGCAGTCCCCTCCCGGCCCTGCAGCCCCTGGGCGGGCGGCGCCCCTCGGACGGTCCGGGCGGCGGGGACCGAGGGCCTGGGCGCCGGGAGGAAGCCGGCGGCCTGCGCGGAGGAGGCGCCCGCGCGGCTGGCGGAGCATGAGCGCCCCAGGTAGGCGCGGCGCCGGGGGGGAGGGGTGCGGGGGACGCGGCCGTGGTGGGGGACGCGCCTGGGGGGAGCACCGGGGCGCGGTGGGGGCGATGCCGTCGGGGGGGATGCCGTGGAGGGCGCCGTGGGGCGGGGGCGGGAGCGAGGGGCTCCGCTCGCCCCCTCGGTGTTGGACTCGCATCCCTCTTGCCCCATCTTTCTTTCCCGCTTCCCCTCTTTCTCTCCCTCCTCCAAACCTTTTTCTTTCTTCCACTTTCCACCTCCCTTATCTCTCTCCGTGTTTCTCTCGGTTCGTCCGTCTCTAAGTGGCTCCCTCTGGCAGGGTCCCCGCGCCCCTCAGAGAGGAAAGGGGTGAGTGGGGGGTCGGGGGCAGTGGCCCGGCAGGGTGCCCTTCGGTGCACCTGCCCCAGAGGGAGGAAAAGAACCTTTTCTAACACCTGAAAGGACAGGAAGTTTCCAGACCACAGCCAGCCCTGAGTCAGAGGCTCATGAGAAGGTGGGGCCCCAGGGGGTAGGAGGAGAGAAGGACAGCCCCTCCCATGGGCAGTGACACCAGGGGCCCAGGTTCCCAGCAAAGCCAGAATGAGGCCCTAGTGGCCTCGGGCCTGGAGTCACCTTCCCAGGGGCACTGACCTCCCCCAGGACACTGCCCGGGCTGGAAGCTCTTCTGAGCTCTGGGCACAGGGAGGGAAGTTTCATTCTCTGTCCCTTCGGGGTTCAGAGCAGAGTCGAGGGGGCCGCAGGGGGACAGTTACCCTGTGGGGAGCAGCCTGCCCAGCTGCGCCTGCACCCCGGTGAACAGGTTCGTCTGAGCTGGGAGCTCGCCTTTCCCCAGCTCAGGAGTGTCAGCAGAGAGCCACCTGCACCAGCGTGGCCTTGGGCCAGACTGACCTGTGCGTCCAGCCTGTTCCCAACGCCTCTCATTTGTAGCTGGAAAAAGTTTCTCCTGCCATTTGTGACTCCTCTTGAAGGTGCAAGGTTACCAAGCTACCAGAAAGGGAAAAAACGGTCAGTCACTCAACAGCTACTGAGCGCCTCCTCCGTGTGTAATGTGTGCTGGAAACCCTGTGCGCCCGGGAGGACGGGGTTTCAGCTCCAGCGCTGCACTTCTGTCCTTTCCCTGAATCTCTGCTGCTCTCCACCCGCTACACCCTCCCGGCAGCTGTAAGGAAATGATGGGTCCCAGGTGGGCCAGGGGGCGCTTTGAGGCAAAAGATAGCCTCAGGCTCAGCCTTGTCACATCCCGGCAAAATGGTTTGGAGATGCCCCTCCATATCAGAAGGGAAGGTGGTCTCCCCACCAGTCTGGTCTCGAATCTATGCATCAATGATCCTTGATGTGACTTTTCGAAAATTATGGTAAAATACATATAACACAAAATTTACCATTTTTAAGCGTACCGTCCAGGGGCATTAAGAATATTCAGGTTGCTGTACACTATCCATCTCCAGAACATTTTCACCTCCCCAAGCGGAAACTCTATGTCCCCATTAAACACCAACTCCCCACCCCCACCCCCCACCCACCATTGTACACTCTGTCTCTGTGAGTCCGCCTGCTTTAGCTACCGCCCGTAAGTGGACTCACACTGTGTTTCTTTTTATGTCTGGCTTATTTCACTTAGCGTAATGTCCTCAAGATTCATCCATGTTGGAGATGTGTCAGAATTTCCTTCCTTTGTGAGGCTGAATCATATCCCATTGTCTGGATGGACCACATTGTGTTTGACCGTTCATCCTTTCTGTGGTCTTTTAAAAGGACCTGTAAACCTAACTCTTCTTCTAAAGATGATGGGTCTTGTTTGAATCAATCAGTGGGCCCTGTCTAGGGGATGCTGTATGGGCATCGTGCGGGACACACAGAAGGAATGTGAGACCCCGATGTCCATGCCCTAAGTGGGTCACATGTACAGCGTGTGTATGTCGTGATCCGACTGTGGCTGAGACTCAAACGAGACGAGCAAGAGTTGAGGCAAGGGAGGATGGCGGGAGGCCAGTGGGGAGATGGTGGGACTCAGAGGGCCCAGGGATTACTAGAAGGTTCCAGGCTGAGTTGTGCTGGAAGGGCAACCTCCTGACGTCCTTCTCTACTTTCTTACACAGTGTTTCTTCGCCCTTCTGATGCGAGACTTGATTCCGGGACTGAAGGGCTGGGTGTCTGGTTTGGTGGTGGCAGGGTGGGGGGGTGGAGGAGAATGAGGGTGCTTCTGTGGCTGTGGCTCCTTGGAGCACGTCGTGCATGAAAGGCCAGATCGAGGGCTGCCGTTCAGGTGACTGTGATGAAAAAAAGGAGCGTCAGATGCTGATAACTGGAATCTCCTCATGTCCGTTTAAAACTGCCGTCCCTTCTCTCTTGCCTTTCCCCTGCACCGGGCCATGAAGACGGTGTCTCCTGGTAATCGAGACGAGGGTTAGGTCCCATGTGGGCCGGAATTCCCAGATGATAACCATGACCCAGAGCGTGACAGCTGTTGTTTTGCAAAACCAGCTCTGTGAAACTTGGGTTAAAAAAAAAAGTCAGATCAAGATCGAGGGAAGAAGGCAACCACCTTTTGGGTCTGTGGCCGTGTGGGAAGGAGGGTCACGCTGTGGCCCCAGACATGGGTTCCGGTCACAACTACTCTTCTGTGGTCGCCCTGAGACCTTGGACAGAAGTGTGGTCACTTCAGCTCTCTGAAGGTCATTTCTCTCCAGCGAGATCAGGATATTAATACTGATTATTTTCAGGATTGCCAGTTACACCAAGCGTAAAATGAAGAGACACGAGATGTGACATACTGTTCGCTTTGCTGTTACTCCCAAGATCTGGGGAGGATAAGAGGTTGGACGTTGACATCCAGAGCCAGGGCTGGAATGCCGGCTTACCCACCAACCCCAGCTGGGTGGACTCTCTTACTTAGTTTCTTGGTCTGCACTCACATTTTCCAGGGTGACTGTGAGAACTGAAGGAAATCCACCCTGTAGATATGCCGCATTATCTGATCGGTCTAGAAAGTAAATATTTGAATTGACTTAAATATGGGAACAGAAAGAAAAGGAAAAGACAACTTTCGAGGAAGCCCCTTAAAAACGCTTTTCTGCTGAAGGAAACTTTGCCGGCAGGTTCCCAGATGGCAGCTGGAGAAGAACATGGCTAGTGCTCGTTACGCCTTACAAAAAACATGCCCCGTGCATTGTCTCCTAAACTCTCCTTGAGCGACTCTTGCTCTGTGGGTCAGTGGTTTTAATGGGGGGACTCTTCAGGACGGTAACCTTTTTGGTGTAATTTGTTCAGGGTTCCGAGATTGTAATGGTCGCTGTCAAATTTGTGTAACGGGTGTCCGTGGACCGGTGCCAGGGGGTAATACAAGTTCTCGCTTCCGGCTGCCTCAGGCTCACACGCTATCTTCCCTGCTCCCGCCCCGTGGGTGAGCACATCTGTTACGTCACTGTTCTCTGGTCCTCCCCGCTCCGTTGGGGGGCCATTCCACAGTAGGCAATGCTCCTCACAAGTGGGTAAGCCAGAGGGAGGGGCGTGCACACTCCGTACCCCAAAGGAGGGCTCCGTCCACACCATGTGGTTTCTGTTTCGAAGGTGTAACCTTCTTTCCTGCCCCCACTCCGACTCAGAAATGTGCAGTCTTTATACACAAGTATGACAGTGACACAGCGGGGGCTCCCCCGTGCTCTGTCCCAGACACCTCACGGATCCTTGTGGTGCCACAGGCAACAGCTGTCAGACTTTGCTTTTTACCGCCAGCCCCTGGTGCTGGTCCTGTGCATTAAGAGGCAGGATGCTCGAGTGGAAAGATCTATCGACTTGGAGCCAGGCAGACAAGGGTGTGGATCCCGGCTCTGCCGCCTGCTAGCTGTGTGACCTCAGGAAGGTCACCCATGGCTCTGAGCCTCAGTTACCAGATGTGTAAAATGGGTATGAACATGCCACCCCTAAAATATTGTGGACCAGAGTGTTTCCAGATGCACCGTGTACATTAAAGTGTTCAGGGGGCTCTGCTTTTAAAGTGTTACTTGTGACTTGATTGTGTTTGCTGAACTGGGGGCAGGAAGCAGAACAGAGTGATAAGTTCAATGCAAAACAGACTATATATGACAAAGACTGTTTGCTTAATTTACAAAGAACTCATATCCAGAAATCAACTCGAGTCAGGCGTCAGCAAACTTTTTCTGCAAAGGTCCAGATAGTAAATCTTTTTACTGTCGAAACTGCTCAGCGCTGTCCATGTAGCTTGAAGGCAGCTGCAGACAGGAATGCGTGTGGCTGGATCTGGGCAGTGGCACAAAATGGGCAGCGTGCAATTGCGCCCTTGGCCGTAGTCTGCCAGCTCCAGAGGTGGGGAACTCAAGCAAGAGAGAATGCTTAAAGGATATGAACAAACAGAATATGAACAGACCCATCAATACACTTCGTTTACAATGAAATCTGTGCAAAATGAGACAACAAGGACATAGCATTTTTTCACCTGTCAGACTGGCAAAGATCAAAAAAGTTGATAAAACCTAACATTGGCAAGGGAGAGGGGAAGCAGGCATTCTGCTACGCTGTCAGTGTGATGGGACAGCCATGCGTCGCTTAATGGCAAGGACACAGTCTGAGAAAGGCATCGTTAGGCGATTCTGTCGTTGTGCGAACATCGTAGAGCGCCCTTACACAAACCTAGATGGTACAGCCCACTACACAGCTAGGCTACATGGTGCTCATCTAACGGGACCACCGTCATTTATGTGGTCCGTCGTTGACCAAAACGTCACTATGCAACTCATGACTGTATTTACCAACGTGATAAGTGATTAAACCGTCTGGTCTAGGAATTCCGCTTCTAAGAAATTACCTTACAGATAGACTTGTCCATCTTTTTTTGCACGTTGATGTTAATTGCAGCATTGTTTATTATGGGGGGAAAGCTTGAAACCACACCAATGCTCCTCAAAGCGAAGTCCATCCAGACAGTGGAGTTCTGTGGGGCGTTAATGAGACGGAGGTGGGTTTAGGGGACATCCGGAGTTTCTGGAAGAAAACACCAGCGTATATAAGAAACTCCTCTAGTGGGGACCTCTGGGGGATGGGTGGGGAGGAAGGAGTGGGTCAAAGGGGGAGGAATTTTATTATTTACTTTGTATTCTTTGTTTGTGTTACCATGAGCATCTATCATCTTATGCTTAAGAAAGGTTAGGAAAAGCGTGGCAAATGTGGTCCCCCTTGGCTGCTGTCCAGCCTTCCTGGTTCCCAACCCACCCCCTCGCACAAGTTTTCCTCCTGTAGTGACTTCCGATTTCAGCTGCGTCTCAGTAAGAGGAATCACGGGGCCTCAGCGCTCCTGTTGAATGACAAAACTGGTTAAAAAAAAAATGTTTTTTAGAAACTTAAGGCATAGCCGCCACACAGGACACTTCCCAAATCTGGAGTGCACTATTGAGTTTTTATACACACCCACATAGCCAATCACCTCGATCAAAGTACAGGTCCTTTCCAGGCCCCTGGGGGTCCTCATGCCCCTTCCCAGGTGCTACCCTCCCCCACTCTTTGCCTGTCCTTGAACTTCACCTAAACGGAATCACGCGGCCTGTTCTCTTTTGTCCGCAGCTTAACACTCATCCGTGTTGCGTGTGGCCGTCGTGTGGGATTTTTTAGCTACTGCGTAGAGTTGCGTTGTACCCGTTTCCCGCAATTTCTAGATCCATTCTACCTCTGACCAACATCTGAGTTGTTTGCACTTTGGGGCCTATTATGGGAAAGCCGCTGTGACATTCTTGTCGAAGTCTGGCTGGCGACGACACTTTTTTTTTTTTTCAGTCTGAGGGCAAGCAGAAGCCCTGTGCCAGCATTATTTGAGGTTTAGTAAATTGTTATTTCAGTGGATAAACGTTAGTGTGAAATAAAACTGCGTTTTATTGACATTAGCTCTTCGTTCCCTGCCTCCGAGTAAGGATTATGTGACGCATTGAAGTTTTCTAAGAAGAAATGGCCCTTTTTTAAGGGAATTTGAGTGCCGTTGGTTCAGGGGGAAACGTTCAGCTGAATAATAACGATACCTCACACTTCTTTCCGAGGCTCCCGTCTTCAATTCTCAGATGCTTTTCGAAAACCAGCTTGTTAGCCTCCCTCGGGCCCGGGGAGCCATGGCGCACCGTCAGCCCTGTTAGTGGGGGAATGGGCGGGGGCGCGTGGAGGTTCTCCATTCCCCGTGGAGCTCTCCATCTTTGGAAAGCTTGTCTTCCCCTACAGCTGGGGATGGGGGTGGGGATCCTCCCTAGGGCCCTGGAGATGCACCTGTTCTAAGTTTGGGGAGGTTTTAGGTCCCATAGGAAGGTGGTTTTCTCTCACTGCTCCAAGTAGGGGAGACCTCCCGACCACAGCAGGGCAGAAGGCTGCTCCCAGGAGTGGATCCACCTCTTTCTGCTTAAATTTGGTATAGAGATTTTATATAATGTTAAAATGTCTTTCTTAACTAATTTTAAAACACTCTTTTTTGTTGTTGTTGAGGTTATGATAGCTTACAACCTTGTGACATTTCAGTTGTACATTATTGTCGGTCATCTTATAGGTGCACCCCTTCACCCCTTGTGCCCACCCTCCACCCCCCTTCCCTCTGGTAACCACTCATCTATTCTCTTTTGTCCATGTGTTTGTTTATCTTCCACATATGAGTGGAGTCATACAGTGTTTGTCTTTCTCTGGCTTATTTCACTTAAGATAATACTCTCAAGGTCCATCCATGTGGTTGTGAATGGGAGGATTTTTTATGGCTGAGTGGTATTCCATTGTAGATATATATATATATATACACCGCATTTTCTTTATCCATTCGTCAGTCGATGGGCACTTGGGTTGCTTCCACATCTTGGCTACTGTGAATAATGCTGCGATGAACGTCGGGGTGCATAAGTCTCTTTGAATTGCTGATTTCATGTTCTTTGGATAGATGCCTGGTAGTGGGATGGCTGGGTCATACCATATTTCTATTTTTAATTTTTTGGGAAATCTCCATACTGTTTTCCGTAGTGGCTGCCCCAGTTTGCATTCCCACCAACAGTGTATGAGGGTTCCCTTTTCTCCACACCCTCTCCAACATTTGTTATTTTTTGTCTTGGTGATTATAGCCATTCTAACAGGTGTAAGGTGATATCTTATAAAATACCATTTTTAAACCCAATCTTTTCTGTCTTGCGGCAGAGCCAGACTAACTGGGCCCAAGATGCCCTTGTGCCCTAAGCTGATGACCTTCCTCCTTCCGCTCTCTGGCTCCTGCCTCGTGTGTCAGGGCCCAGGGCCTCCCCTGCCTCCTCTACCCGCCAGGCCCACCTCCTCGTGTAGGCGCCAGAGCCCGCCTGGCCTGTCCCAAGACACTTCCCCAGCAGTTGTCTCCTTTCTCTCCGGCATCATCCATTTTTTTCCTTCTCTACAGGGACCGCTCCCGTCAGAGTCCAGGTCTGCTGCAGTCCCACCCATCTTTAAAAAAACAGAACAAACTCACCTTGATTTCCTGTTCGCTTTCGGCTATCACTGCCCTGCTCTGTGGCCCGTTTGTACTAGTTTGCTGGGGCTGCTGTAACAGAGTACCACACATTGGGCCCTCTTAAACAATGGCCATTTCTTCTCTCACAACTCTAGAGGCTGCAAGTCTGAGATCAAGGGCTGGTCTCTCCTGAGGCCTCTCTCCGTGGTCTTCCCTCTGTGTGCGTGCGCCCTGGTGTCTCTCTGCGTGTCCAATTTCCTCTTCTTATAAGGACACCAGGCATGTTGGATTAGGGACCACACTAACGGGTCATTTTAGCTTAATCGCCTCTTTAAAGGCCTTCCTCCAGCTACAGTGGCATTCTGAGGTACTCAGGTTAAGGCATGAGCATGTGAACTTCGGGGGGACACAATTCAGCCCAGCAACCATTACAGGAAATCTCTGAAATTGTCTCCAGTCTCTGTCCTCAGTTGCCTGCCTCCTCTTCTGTCTTGGACCCACTTCAGTCAAGCTTTTGTCCTCAAACTCAATTTAAATGGCTCTTATCGGGCCGGCCCCGTGGCCGAGTGGTTAAGTTCACGCCCTCCACTTCGGCAGCCCAGGGTTTCAGCGGTTTGGATCCTGGGCGCGGACGTGGCACCGCTCATCAGGCCGTGTTGAGGCGGCGTCCCACATGTCACAACTAGAAGGACCCACAACTAGAATACACAACTATGTCCTGGGGGCCTTTAAGGAGAAGAAGAAGAAAAAAGCAAAGGTTGGCAGCAGGTGTTAGCTCAGGGCCAATCTTAAAAAAAAAAAGGCTCTTATCAAGGTCACCGCTGGCCTCCGAGTTGCTAAGTCCCATGGTCTACTCTTAGCCCTCATAGGACCTGACCTCTCAGTGGCATTTGACACAGTCCATCCTTCTCTCCTCCTTGGGACACAATGTTCATTTGGCTGTTGGGCCTCCATTCTTTGGGTTTTTCTCCTTCCTTACAGGTCCACTCCTTCCTGGTCTCTTTTCTGATTCCCCTGTGTCCTTGACCTCTAAGATCAAGTGCCCTGGGCCTCTTCTCCCTCTGTTCTCCTTCCTGGGTGGTCTCATCCAGTCTCTCACAGCTTTCAACTCCACACTTTAATAGCCAGCTCTCTAGACTTGTCTACGTGGACATGGAGGAGATCTACAATCGAACTTCTGGTGTTTGGATCCGTAGCCCTCTCTTCCATTCCTGCCAGGTGCTCAGGCTTAAAATCCTTGGAAGGGTCTTTGCTTCTGCTCTTAAGAATAGGAATGCGTCCCCTTGCTCAGCACAGAAAACCCATTTGCTCTGGCTAGGTCAGGAAGAATGTCATTCCCATGCCTTGTTGGTTCATCTTTCATTGGGGAGTTATTTACCCAGCAGATGGGGTGTAGCTTGGTGTGCTGGAGAGACCCCTGGGTTCACAAAGAGGGGGTTTGGGTTCTGTGCCACGAACCCATTGGGCAGTCTTGGCCAAGTTCCTTCTCCTCTCTGGGCCCAGTTTCCTCATATGCAAAGTGAGACGATTAGAGAGGGCCTGGGGTGGCAAAGGGTTTCCTCTTAAGGGCTGGTTCCAGGCAACTAGTCATGGCTGGCTTGAGAAGGACCCAGCTCTGTGGATGAGAGCTCTGTGATCGATTGCCCGTGTCTGCTGTGGGTGCGAAACTGAAGTTTGAAGCCTGGTGCCCCCGTGAGGCATCGCCCGCACTTGCCCTTCAGGACCAAGAGCCCTTCCAGCCTTAGAAATCCGTGATTGCTCCGTGACCTTGAGCAAATCACTTCGCTGTCCCAAGATTTTGTTTCTTCCCAGGCAAGATGGAGATTGATAATCCCTGCCTTCCTACCACACAGAATTGCTCTGAGGAGCATATGAGATAGCAGGTAAAAAAAAAAAAAAAAATTGCTTTGAAAATAACAAAACGTTCTATAAATGTGAGGTTGTATTGTTATTAATTGACCTCCCTTGTCATGAATTCCTGTTAGTCATGCCTTCCTCTGAACCACCTGACTTTGCTGTCATTTTCCCCACCCTCTGGCAAGACAATGCCATTTGGATTTGCCTGGTGAGGAGAAGGAAGGGCATTAATACGGATGCTGGGTGTGGGGTGCAATCTCTCTGTGCTTGGGAGATCTCAGCATCTTTAACAGCAGCCTCCCCCCCACCCCTCCCCAAGCAAGTGAAAGGCAGGCGGCTCTCCCAGGCGGCCGTTCAGCAAGTCAGCGGCATCTCCTCACCAGTTTGGGACGCTTGTGCACAGCGGGTGGGGAAAACTCTTCCCAAAGTACATTTTTGTCGCCCTTAAGGGTTCGTTCCTTATTGTCCCAGTGTCCCGAGTTAAATTAATTCTCCAGTTGGGCAGTGGGGAGCGGTAGGTCCCCCCGGAACGCTGCTGAGCACGGCTCTGGTTAATTTCGGGAGTGAGAACGTGCCCTGCGGCCCACGGGGACCCAGTTGGAGACATCCAGATATATCTGTTTGTGTTACCTGATGAAAAAACATCCCGTCTCTGAATCTACACACCTCCCTTCTTTCACCTTGAATGTTGGTAATGCCCTATGTTTTCTGCCAAAATCCCAAACCGAGCTCCGGTTTGCAGCCTTCTGTATGCATTAACTTTTCCCAGAGACCCAGGGGAGCCATCTGTTCTCGTATTATTTGGTTTAAGCAAAGCTTTGGGGCATTTTTTCTTGCCGGTGGTATGTTGTGAGCTGAATTCATGGCTTGGCTCTTATTTATTAGCGAGCGTGTTTTATTGTCATGTGTTTCATTTCCTACTGTCTTTTACTTTGAGCTTCATTCTGCAGCCTTTGTCGCAAACAGTGTTCGGTGCTGTGTGAAATGAGCAGCTTTCAAAACTCTTCTAAGACGTGAAGGTTGTTTTTTTTTTTCTGGTTTGATTTTTTTTTTTTTTCTTAGTGGCAGAAAAATAAAGGACTTGAGTTTCCTGTAGGACTGGAAACAGTGAATCAGATTTTTGTTTTGTTTAAAACTTGAAAATCTCAGGCAGGATCGAGAGTCTCTGGACAGAGCTGAAGGCTGGGTTTAGGGGGTTGGGGCGATGCGCCTTCCTGACGGTCCATTCCACGGGAGAGGGGGTGGCCACCCAGGGAGACTGATCGAGAGGGACCAGAAAGGCTGCCTGAGTCAAAACACTGCCCAGGCCTGAGTGGGCACTGACACTCCCCGCCTTTCCTGTTTTGTGTAGCATTTTAATGATTCAGCGCCTGGGGTTGCTCACAGAAGAAGGAGGGTGATGAGAGTGGCTCTGCGTCCCGCCAGCCGTGGGACCTTGGACAAGTCCTTGAACTTCTGTGCACCTTTCTCCTCCTAATCTGTGAAACTGGATAACAGCACCCCTTCCCCAGGAAATTAAATGAGATCCTGTCTACCAAGTGCCCAGCACATGTGGCAAGCACGGTGCTCAGGGAGCAGTGCCCACGAATGATACAGGTGCCCCGCTCGTTAGCAGGTGCCCTAGGGCAGGGTCTGAAGGGTCCCCGCCAAATCTAAAATCTAGCTTGAACCATTTGAAAACAGTTGTTTATATTCCTGCACCTCATCACCGTAGGTGAGCATCCATGATTCCCATTATCCACTTATTCATCCCTTGACGCAGACCCGGTCACTGCCATTCGCAAGCACTCCACTAGGTGCTGGGGATAAAAAGATGCAAAGCCAGGGTCCCCGCCCCAACAAGCCTGTAGTCTGGTGAGGAGACAGTTAATTGCAAGATAATGCAGTTGCGATAAGAAGGTACACACTGAAGACGCATCTGAGAGAGAGGAGTACCCAGGTCTGCCCGAGAGAGTCAGAAAAACCTCCCACAGCCAGGGGGTGGAAATGAGGCTGGGAAAATAGCTTGCCTTTTCCAGGCAGGGAGGTGGAGAGAGCCTTCTAAACAGAGAAACAGCAGGTGCAAAACCTTGGAGGTGTGGTGAGCGTCAATGTCAGAGAAAAGACGTGAAGACGTGGGGGCAGGGGGAGGAGAGGCTACCCAGAGCCCCAGGATGCTGAGCCAAGGAAGCAGATGCTGGCCTGTGGGCGAGGGCAGCCGCCGGGGCATTCTGAGCAGGGGCCACGGGCCAGGCTGGGCGTGCAGGTTCCAGAGATCACGGACGGCAGCGTGGAGGACAGATGGAAGACTCGGGGCAAGAGGCAGGGCCCTGCTCTAACGGGACAAGGGCCAGGACCAGCTTTATTGTCGTTTTAAATAAACTTTCTATCGAAGAATAACATTCATGCATGAGACGTGCACAAATCCTGAGTATGGAGCACAACGGGTTTTCACGTGAGCGCATCCGTGTCTCCAGCACCCAGATGAAGCAGCGGAAAATTCCCAGCTAAGAAATAATATTGCCGTTAGTAATCATAATGACTTTTAATATAATAATAACTTTTAGGATAAGTGTGTCCCAAATAATGCATGGGACGTTCATGTTCTAAAAAATTATTGGTTGTTTATTCAAAGTACAGATCGAATTGCACGCCTGTCTTTCATCTGACAACCCTGGCTTCATCCGTGTTTTCCATATGGCAGCAATTCTACCATATTTTTATTGCCAGAACAGTCCGTTTTATGAATAGTCCACATTTTATCTATACTACTGTTGATGGATATTTGGGTTGTTTCCAGTTTTTGGCCGTTGTGAATAAGGCTGCTGTGAGCACTCTTGTCCATATCTGTTGGAGACACGTGCTCGCATCTCCACACCGGGATGGATTTGCTGACTCTTAGAGTGTGTTTGTATGCAGCTCTAATAAATAAATAAATACCACCAAATAGTTTGCCAAGAATGTTGTTCCACGCTACGCCCCCATCAGTAACAGATGAGAGTTCCAATTGCTCCACGTCCTTGCCCCCACATGGTATTGTCTGTCTCTTCGTTTTAGCCATTCTGGTGGGTGTGCAGTCAAAACAAATAATTTTGTGGTTTTAATTTGCATTTTATTTATGACTAATTAAGTCGAGTACCTTTTCAAGTGTTTATTGGCCATCTTGGATATCCTCCTTTGTGAGCCACCTGTTCAAGTATTTTCCTTGTTTTTCTATTGGGTTAGCTTTTTCTTATTGAATTGTAGTAGTTCTTTATATATGATAGGCAGGAAACCTTTATCTTTCTTATGTTTCTTCCTAAAAGCTTGATTGTTTCATCTTTCACATTTAGATCTATAATCCATCTGGAATGGATTTTTCCTTTAAAATCAACTCTATTGAAGTATAGTTTACATACAATAAAATGTACCCATTTTAAGTACACAGTCCAATGAGTTTTGATACCTGTATATACTCAAGTAACCACAACCATATCAAGATATAGAACATTTCCATCATGCCACAAAGTTGCCTCGTGTCTCTTTGCTTCTCAGATTGCAGTCTGTGGCCCAGGAGCCTCAGGCCTCACCCCAGACCTCCTGAATTGGAATCTGCATTTTGACAAGATTCCCAGGTACTTTGGAGGCACATTAAAAGTTTAGAGACCATCTGAGTTCTTTCAGAGAAAAGTGACATGCCAAAAATGCTGTTTCTATTGTTATAAATAGCATAGCCTGAAGCAAGGCGAGGTAAATGGGTAAATGATGGATTATTCAGTTTGGGGAAAAAATGAGAGCGAGAAGAAGGACTAAGTTGGGCAGAAATTTTGAAGTCATTACAGGAGTACCCTCTGTTCCCGGGACCGAACACTCCTTCTCCTGGAGGCCTGGCCCGCTGGTGTCCTAGCGGAGCGTGAGCCCTGCAGATCTGAGGGACAAGAGTTGCCACTGAGGAGGCTGGGGGCTCCAGGGGCAGCTGCTTCCCGGTCTGTGCCCTGCACCAGAGTGCAGAAAGCCGGCCTAATGACTAAGTCCAGAAGAGGGCTTAGTTTTGGGTCGTTGTTGCTGTTATTTTCTCTTTTTTAAAAACTTTTAGTTTTATTTAAATAATATATATATAGGTTGACTGTGTCTCCTGGCCTGCTCCATGCCACCCCCCCCCCCCCGCCCCGCAAATCCCACATCTCTGACATTTTAGTCACCTTCTTTTCCGATGGCCCCTTACCCCTCACACGTGGTGTCCAGTTTTCCAGCGACTAGACCATCCCTCTGCTGACAGGGCTGGGGAGGGAATCTGGGGCGGATCTGCTTCCTTTTTGTATCTTCCACCCACCCTCCTGGTTTAGCCCCCACCCCGCACGTCCGCCTCCTGCGGTACAAGGTGCCCCTGTTACTCTCTGAGCCTTTCTGGCGTTCTGCAGCGTAAACTGGCTTTCTTCTTGCCAGCTCTCCTACCGTTGGGCGCTTAGGTTTCATCCTTCTCTCTTCTAAGTCTTTAAACACTTTTTAATTATAAATTAAATTTCTTTTAAAAACTCAAACAGAGACTGTTTACACATGTTATAAAGAATACTAACAAAAAGACTTCACGTTTCAGTCTATGGAATTTGTTTTTGTGAATGGTTTGAAATCCAATTAAATTTATTTAATAAAATTAAATCTATTCCACCGGGCTGTCCGGTTGTCTCTCTCCGCCCTGGGCTTCGGTGCCGAGTTTCTCGTTTGTCAAATCTCCGTATATTCCTGGCTCTAAATCTGAGCTCGCTGTTGTGTTCCTCAGACCGACGGGTCTTTTGCCAAATACCAGGCTGTCTTCTTCTCTGTTTTCTGCCTTCTTAGGTTTTAACTGAGCATTTCCCGATTCCATTTGATCTCCTCTCTCAGTGTATCAATTATACTTCTTTTAAAGTTTTTTTAGTGGTTGCCCTAGAGTTTAGAAAATAATTTTTTTTTTTTTTTTGCTGAGGAAGATTAGCCCTGAGCTAACATCTGTTAGCCAATCTTCCTCTTTTTTTGCTTGAGGAAGATTAGTCCTGAGCTAACATCTGTGCCAGTCTTCCTCCACTTTATGGGCCACCACCACCACACATGGCTGACAAGTCATATAGGTCTGCACCCGGGATCCAAACCCACAAATCTGGGCTGCCAAAGCAGAGCGCGCCAAGCTTAACCAATGACACGGGGGTGGTCCCTAGAAAATACATTTTTAACTAAACCAAGTCCCCTGTCAAATGATGTTATATTGTGGGGCTGGCCTGGTGGTGTAGTGGGTGAGTTCATGAGCTCCTCTTCAGCAGCCTGGGGTTCACTGGTTCAGATCCTGGGCACAGACCTATGCACTGCTCATCAAGCCATGCTGTGGCAGGCCTCCCACATATAAAATAGAGTAAGATGGGCACGGATGTTAGCTCAGGGCCAGTCTTCCTCAGCAAAAAAAAAAAAAGATGTTATATTGCTTCCCACATAGTACAGACATCTTAGAACAGAGTAGTCCCCATTCACCCTCCCCACCCTGTGAGGTTGCTGTCAATCATTTCACTTACCCATCTGCTATAGTTACCTGATACATTGTTACTGTTACTTTAAAAATAGTTATATTTTAGATCAATTAAGAATAAGAAAAATAAAAGATCTTATTTTACTTTTATTTGGTCCTTCTCTAGTATTTTCCCTTTCTATTATTTTTCTTCTCCCTGGCGATCCTCTTTTAACGTATCTTTCAGGACAAGTCTGCTGGCCATAAATTCTCTCTGTTTTGGGTTATCTGAGAGAGCCTTTATTTCTCCTTCACTTTTGAGGACAGTTTCACTGGATATAGAACTCTGAGTTGGCAGATTTTTTCTTTCTTTATACTCGCCATATTTCACTCCACTCCCTTCTTGCTTGCACGGTTTCTGATGAGAAGTCCACTGTAATTCTTATCATTATTCTTTTATAAGGAAAGTGATTTTTTCCCCCTCTGGCTTCTTTCAAGATTTTCCATCAACCTTTGGGTTTCTGAGGTTTGCATCTAATATTCCTGAGTGAGTTTTTGTTTGTTTTTCCTCCCTGGCATTCTCTGAACTTCCTGGATCTGTGTGGTTTGGTGTCATTAACTTCGGAAAGTTCTTGGCCATTATTAATTCGAATATTTCTTTTGCTTCCTTCCCTTTTTCTTCTCTTCTGCTCATCCAATTATGTGTATACTGCAGTTTTTATATTATCTAATAGTTCTTGGATATTCTGTTGTGATTTTTTTTTTTTTTTTTGAGGAAGATTAGCCATGAGCTAACATCTGCCGCCAATCCTCCTCTTTTTGCTGAGGAAGACTGGCCCTGAGCTAACATCCGTGCCCATCTTCCTCTGCTTTATATGTGGGGCGCCTGCCACAGCATGGCTTGCCAAGCAGTGCCATGTCCACACCCGGGATCCGAACCGGCGAACCCCAGGCCACCAAAGCAGAACATGTGAACTTAACCACAGCGCCACCGGGCCAGCCTTGTTCTGATTTTTTCACTCTTTTTTTCTCTTTGCACTTCAGTTTGAGACGTTATATTGACCCCTATTCAAGCTCACGATTTCCTTCCTCGGCCATGTGCAGTCCACTGATGAGCTTCTCGAAGGCATTCTTCGTTTCTGATACTGTGTTTTTAATTCTTGCTTAGAGTTTCCCTCTCTGTGCTTACATTACCCATCTTCATGCTGTCTTGTTTTTCCACTGGATCCTTCCACATGTTAATCATAGTTATTTTAAATTCTCCATCTCGTAATTTGAGCATCTGTGTCATATCTCAGTCTGGTTCTGATCATCGCTTTGTCACTTCAAAATGTATTTTTTCTTGCCGTTTGGCATACCTTGTACTTTTTCGTTGAGAGACATACGTGCTGTGTTGGGTGCTAGGAACTGAGGTACATAGGGTTTTAGCGTGAGGATGTATGTTAATCTGGCTGGAATCGGAGCTCTATTTAATGTTTGTGGTAGCTGTAGGTGCTAGAAGCTTCTGACTCCTTGAGTATCTCTGTTTCTGTCTCCCTTCTTGGCGTTGGGTTTCCCTGTGTACTCCTCCTTAAAGAGAGTCTGGTTTTTCCAGCTCTTTCAGCTCCAATCCATGGTGGTCCTGGAGCCCTGTTGGTGTGGTCGTGAAGTGTGGGGAGGGGACTGGTGTGTAATGTGCTATGATTTTCAGTCTCTTAGTGGTTTGTGATTTGGGGCATGAGCTCACAAGTGACTCTCCAGTGACATAGCTTTTTCCCTCTGCCCCCTGACTCCCTTCCCCAGCTGCAGCTTTCCCATTCTGTTTCCTTGAAGCCTAACCCTGTTGGCTGTGGTCCGCCTTCCCGCTTTGCTGAGACAGGAAGGCTGGAGGGGGCTGGAGAAGGGAGCAGTTCCTTCCCCAGTTGAGTTAAGGTGTCTGAATCGCACTCTGGCCAAGTCCTCCCCCTTAGAGAATAGGCCTTTGTTATGAAGAAACTCTGGGTCTATTTCACGGAGGTTCCTTTTCCCCTTCCTCTGCCACCAGGGAGGTCTTTTTGGGATCCTCACTGTGAGAACTTTGTGGGGTTTCTGGGAGAAAGCCCAAAAATACATGGTGCCCCGCCCCCCTGCCGAGTTTTTCATTCTTACTAGTCCACACTCAGCCTCCAGAACTTCTTCAAAATCTCCATTTATGTGTTCCTACCAGCTTATGGCTCCCTAAAAGCAGATCTCAGTTGCTGTATTCCTCAAGACATCCCTGTCTCTCAAGTTTTCAGGGTGGCCTTCTGTCCTGTGACCTTAGTTCTCTGATGGGTACAGGAAAATTGCTGATTTTTGGTTTGTCCAGCTTTTTCTTATAAGGATGGAAGTGACAGCTGCTAAGCTCTTTACATGTTGGAGCTGAAACCAGAGGTCAGTATCAAGCTGTTTTCCTTACTGTCGTATATTGGTTAGTAGGCTACACTGCGTAAAAAATAGACCCCAAGATATCAAAGTCTTAAAGAACAGGAAGTATATATATATTTTCGTGTAAAATCTAGGATGGGTTTTCAGGTCAGCAGGACAGCTCTTCTCCACACAGTCAGTCAGGGACCCAGGCTCTTTCCATCATGTGCTCCACCATACCCTAAGGCCATGGTGTTGTTTGCACCCAGTCAGAGAAGGAGGAGGGCAGAAGGGCACACACGTGGGAGGTTTGCTATGGACCTGACCTGGAAGCAAAACACATTGCTTTTGCTCACATTGCATTGGAAAGAACTTAGTCACATGGCCACACCTGACTGCAAAAAAGCTGGGAAATGTACTCTAGTCACGCAACCAAAGAAAAAGAGAATGGAACAGCTACCAATCTTTACCGTGTGTTGCTTTCCATTAGGTCTTAATGTCCGGGTTGGACCCATTCCCTTGACCTTGTCTTTATCATGTGAGTCTTGACTCCTTTTGGTCCTTTGCTTCTCCCTACATGTTTCAGATCCAGCTTCTCATCTTCCATAAAACACGCTGTTGGGGTTTCAATTGTGTGGAATCCATAGATCAATTTGGGGAGAACTGGCATCTTTATGATCCTGAGTGTTTCCGTCTGTGAACTTGGCGTATCTTTCCATTTGTTTAGATCTTCCAGACCGGTTTTCAGGAGAGTTTTAAAATCATCCCTATGAAGGTCTTGCTTAGTTTTTGTTCAGCTTATTCCTAGTGTCTTTGGGTTTTTTACTGCTATTAACAAAGAGTACGTTTTACAATTTTTTATGTTTGTTACTAGTGTAGAGAAACAGTTGATTTTTTTTATGTCTAATCTTGAATTCATAACTATAATAAAGTCTTTTTAAAAGTCTAATGATTAGTCTCTATGGTTTTTAGTTTTTCTATTTAGATAATATCGTTTGTGAATTATGGCAGCATCTTCTTCTTCTTTTCCGTTTCTTAGATCTTTTATTTCTTTCTCTCGTCTTCATTTATGTTTTTTACTGTACTGGCTGGCGTCGACGATAACGCACTGAATAGTAGCTGTAATCGTGGGCATCTGTGTGTTAGCCCCAATCTTGAAAGAAAAGCTTTTAAAGTTTCCCCTTTACTGTTATGCTCACTGGAGGATTTTTGTGGAGATGTTTAATTAGGTTAAGAACGTTTATTTCCTTCCCACTCCTAGTTTGCCAATATATTTTACCATGAATGCATATCAGATTTTATCAAACGCTTTTTCTCTACAGTTACTGAAATGACTGTGTACAACTTTTTGCGTTACCCTGTTAAGGAATCAAATTTCATCATAATATTTTCTAAAGTTAAACCAACCTTGTGCTTCTGGGATAAACCCAACTTCATTATGATTTTGTTTATTGTCACTAGATTTGTTTTTCTAGTTGAACGGTCTTTTTGTTTTAACTCACTTTATGCTTTCTCTAGTTCCCATTTTAAAATATTCTTTTTTCTCATTTCTTCAGAATTGATTGAGATTTTCGTTTTGTTTCCCTTCTAATTCTACCCTCCACCCACTGGCTTTGGGTTTAGAAGTTAGACACTCTATTTTTTATTTGTTTAATGGATACTCAAGACATTTTAACATTTATATTTAATAAAGTTAATTAATATTTTTGCCCTCTTCCCCCAAAATACAAGGATTTTCGTATTCATTTCTAAATAGTGAGCACGCTGATTCATGCAGTGTTTTGCAATATTTTAGTTTTATTATTTTTAAACCCCACAAAATAGACATTATTTGTTTTGTTTTGTATAGCTAATGCTTGTCTAGATTTCTGTATATATTTATTATTTTTCTCGGTCGCTCTTCTTTCTTGCATCTAGATCCTTCTTCTGAGAGTATGTTTCCCCACCCGAAATATGTCCTTTAGAAGTTCCTTTAATGAGGGCCTGCTGGAGATAAATTCTCTATTTGTGTTTGTTTGAACATACCTTGATTTTGCTGGTGTTCTTGAAATAAAATGTCACAGAGTATACAGTTCTGGATTGACTGATACATGCTTGCAGCAAGCTAAATGTATCATTTCACTGCTGCTGAGGTTTCCACTGCTGCTGACATTTTTGTCACCTGCGAGTCTAATTGTTGTCCCTTTGAAGATAGTCTTTTTCTCCCTTGCTTCTTTGACAGTTGCTTTCTGTTTTGTGGTGTTTTTTCTGCAGTTTCACCACAAAATATCTAGGTGTGGGTTGATCTTTTATTTCTCCGTCTGGGATTTGTCGTGTATCCTGAATATGAAAATTCACGTTTTCATCAGCCCTGGAAAATTCTCGATTACGCTGCCGTGTTGTCTCTCTTCCTGGATCTCTCTTGACACATGTGGTGTCTTTTCACATGTTCCTCTACCTGCCTCGACCTCCCTAATATTTTTCATCTTTTTGCCTTTCTGTACCATATTCTCAGTAAATTCTTGGTATTTGGTATCTTGGTAATTTCTTCATATCTATTTTTTAGTTGACTAATTCTCACCTCAGGTGTATCTATTCTGCTTAACCATCTTTTGAGGGCTTCAAAAACCATATTATTAAGGACGTTTTCAAACATATACCAAAATAGAAAGATTCAGATAATGAACTCTTCCCTTTTCCCATTGCCTGAGTTGAATAATTATCTCCATGTGAGCTGCTTCTTGTTATATCGATACGCCCACTTCTCCCCTCACTGGATTGTTGCCAAGCAAATCCCGAACTCTGTATCATTTCATCTATAACCATTTTAGTTCCATAGAGTTTTGAACTTCAATCGTTACAGTTTTTCATTTCTAATTCTATTTGGTTCTTAGAGATCTGTTGGAGTAGTTATTTCTTTATATTTTAATTTGTTTTATTTATTTAAATGTATTAAAGACAATAATCCTATCTTCTGTATTTGGTCAACTTCCAGTATCTGAATTCCTGGTGGATCTGATGCTGCATTTACTGTTCTGCTAACTGTTGGTTATTGGGTTTTGGTTCATTCTATGACTTTTTTTTAATTGTGTGAGTTCTTTGAAACTTTGTCTACGGAGCAATTTCAAGGCCTGGGTTGACGCTGTGCTCCTCCAAAGATGATGTGAATTTGCTTCTGCCAATGCCTGGGCGCCCTGTGAACGGGATCACTTTGTTTAATGTAAGCATTTTATTGAAGTATGACATACATACAAAAACACATACAAATCGTTAGTGAACAGCTTTTGTGACCAAGAAGCAGAAGATGATCAGAACTACAGAATTCCCTCCTGTTCCTTAGTTATTTCCTCCCCTCCAAGGTCACCTCTATCCTGAACATAGAGTAGTGTTGCCTGTTTTCGTACAAATGCAATCATCTAGTCTGTCCTCTTTTTTTGTATCTGCCCTCTTTCACTCACCGTATGTCTGTGAGCTTCATCCCTGTAGATGCATGGAGTTGCAGTGTTCATTTTCGTGGCTGTATAGTACTCCACTTCATTCGTCTCTTCTACAGCTGACGAGCATCTGAGTGGTGTCCACGTGGGGAATGATGAATAGTGCTGCTATGAAATTCTTGTGCATGTTTTGTGTACACATATTCTGCTTTTCTGTTGGGTCTTATAGGAATGGAATCGGGGTTCCCAGGATGCTTGTATGTTCTGCTTTAGTACTGACAGCTTTCCAAAATAGTCGTACTAACTTATATTTCCACCAGCAGCACAAGAGGACAGGATGGTTTAAAGTAAATCCTCAGCTTGGTGCTTTCTGGTCCTTGAAGTCAGGTGGATTAAGATCCTCAAGCCACATGAAACCAGTGGCTACAAAGTCAGAGGGAGGACTTTCCCCTCCACTCAGCTCAGGCTGACACAGATGAGTTTGCTCACAGATGAGTCTCCATCTGTGGATTTTGTGATTCGTTGCCTCTCTAGGAATACCGCCTTCCAGAGGCCCCCCGCTTTATGTGAGGGTCTCTGGTCTGACTCCCCACCTCCCTCTGGCCCCAGGTTGGTTCACCGGCCTGGGAGAGGTCTTCAGGGCTGCCTCTGGGGTGCAACTGTTTGCTCCCTAATTTCTCTGGTCTCCTGCGTGCTTTTGCTGCTGGCCCCTGAGGACTTCCTCTAGTGTCTTACTGGTGGCCTGTTATGCACTTTAATAAATATCTTAAAGTATTTTATCAGGCATTTTCCATGTATTATGGTGGAAGTGTCTTTAAACTATATAGTTTCCCAGAAATAGTGGTCTCTGGCTGCTTTCCGTCTTCCAAAATTTTGTCAACATCTCTCATCTGCTGTGGTCTTTTCCGTTCTCTGTGTCCATGTGTACACACACACACGTGTCTCCTCCCTTTACTGTCGAATTGGTGCTCTTTCAGGAGAGAGCAGAGTAATGTGTAGGCATGTAACTGGAAATCCAGCTAGAAGCATTTTAAGTAATTTTCTTCTCTCTCCGTCTTTGCTGACAACTTTTCTCGTGGTGCCACTTTCTCTTACTCCTCAAAGTGTGGTCCTCAGACCAGCAGCACTGACATCTCTCGTGCTCTTGTTGGAAATTCAGACTCCCAGGCCCCACCCCAGACCTTCTGAATTATTTCAACGAGAGCCCCGGTGACGCCTGAACACAGTGACCTTGAGAAGCACGGCTCAGCGCACAAGCCTTGCCTGGGCCCCTCCACCTTGCATCCTGGCTCCCTTTCCCGTCTCCACCGGGATCACTGTTGAAGCTGGGAGCTCAGGTGCAGTGGTTCTGAACCTGCTTGTTAGAAGCATCTTTCCAAAGTGACTTTGCCTGGGTCAACCCACAGCTAATCACATCCTTATTTGGGGCAAGGCCTGAGCATCGTGTGCTAAAAGGTCCACAGATGATGCTGAGGTGTGGCCGGGAGGTACAAAGACAGTAAGAGACAGCCATGGCCTAGGAAGTGCCCAGCCTGCACGTGGGAGAACAATCTGGAGAGTCAGAAACAGCCCTGGAGCGCAAAGAGGAGACTTCTGTGCATCTGATGTCAATTACACGTCACTGCACCGGCACGGTTTCGTTTTGGCGTAGATGCCTGAACTCATGGTGGAAACCCCAAAACTCTGTTTTTCTGGGATCTTGGATTCTGTCGAAGCTCTCAGTGTTTCACTGGCCACGCTCACGCCCCGAATGACAATGTCATCAAACTGAACTCGATCGCTTGGTCCAGGAGCCGCAGTGGGACCAGGACCAATGTGGGAAGAAATACAAGGGTGTCATTGAATGCTGTTCCCTCCTGATGTTTCTCCCCAGCAGGCTCTCATCCTGTACTTCCAACGTCCTGTTCCATCTGAAAGGTTGCAGGGCCCACCCTTCCATCTCAGGCAGTGGGTTGGGTGGTCCTGACCCCTCAGAGATAAAACAGGACTCTGGCTGCCTGACATTCCACATCCTTCTAACTCTTCATCTTAGTTTCATCTTTTTCTAAGAGCCGGTCCTTAACGTGTCCTAAAGTTGATAATGGAGGATGGGGCACTCCCAGAGCTGTGTTCTCCAGGACCATCGCTTTCTTATCTGCTAACCGGACGCGTTACCTAAATTTCCACGGAGACGTTCTGCGTCTTCATGAACGGGGCTGCGAGGGGGGTTTGCGGTTCTAGGATGCAACCTGCGGTGAGCCGATGCCTAAAGTTGCTGTCTTAAGTAACAGAGTCTCACACACACTTAATTACTTCCCTGGGCGGGTTCTGGAATCAGAGTCTGGAAGTGGCCGCCAGCCAGAGTGATCTGACTCAGCCAGGTGAGGAGCGGGCGGCCCGGGAGCCACTCCAGGGCCTCAGCGGGTGTGATGGGCAGAACTGTGTCTCCCGCAAAAAATCGTCTGTTGGAGTCCTAACCCCTAGTACCTCAGAATGTGACTGTATGTGGAGATAGGGTCTTTAAAGGGGTAATTAAGGTAAATGAGGTCATTAGGGATGGGCCCTCATCCGGGAGGACCGGTGTCCTTATAAGAAGAGGAGATGAGGGGACACACACACACAAAAGAATGACTATGTCAGGACACAGGGAGAAACTGGCAGTCTACACACCAAAGAGAGAGGCCTCAGGAGAAACCAGCCCTGCTGACACCTGGATCTTGGACTTCAGCCTCCAGGACTATGAGAGAATAGATTTCTGATGTCTAAGCTGCTCCATGTGTGGCATTTGTTAGGGCGGCCCGGGCAGGCTAATCCAGGGGTCCTGCTCACCCCTCCCTTCTCTGATGTGACTGCCTGCCCCCACGTCTGTGCGAGCCCAAGGACAGGAACCAGACGCTCCCCCCTGGGCACCAGAAACCGTGGTGGGATGAATGTCACAGCTGGCTGCAGTGTGGGCTCCAGGGCCCAGCCGAGATCTTTCTAGCACATGGACAGCCATCGGGTCCCCAGAGCGGAGCTGGAGTGTTGGCTGCAGGAGAAGCATCTAAGGTTCCTGCCTCCTCCCTATTTCCCACTATCATAGTGCTGAGCTAATTTTTTTTTAATTGGCTCACCCGGGCCACCGTGGGAGCTTCCAGGAGTTCATTTTAAGTCAGAGAGAAGCAGCAGGAGCTGGCTGATGCCCTGGTTCAACTGCCTGCTAAAGCTGCTTTGGTACCTTCCTGCCTGGCACATCTCTTTACGACACTTGGAAGCAGACACATGACAGCTCTGGGTGCCCTGCCTCTGCCCCGAGGGGTCAGGACAAAAGACGGATGTCATTGCAAGGGCCACCGCCCTCCCCCCGTCCTATCTGCCTCTGACTGTGGATTTCCCATCATCCACTAAGAGGCGAAGGGGCACAGTGATGGAGACTGGTCCCACGCCAGAGGCCAACCTGTGCTAGAGGGCTCTCCAGCCACGGATCAGGTGACCTTCCTACAACTAAATATGTGCGCTCGGCCGAGCCAGTCACCCGACGGAGGCCCGGCCCGCTCCCGCCCGCTGTGCCCGCCAGCCCTGCCCCCAGCCCTGCCCCCAGCCTCTGCAGAGTCTCTGGTCCTGCTGTCTCAACACAGGCGCCATGGACTTCTTCTAGCCGCTTTCCTCGGCACTGCCGCCTACCGTCTCGGATTTTCTGTTGCATTTTGTGGTTCAGAAAGAAATCACGGTGGGAATGTAGAATGGCGCAGCCGGTGCGGAAAACAGTTCCGTGGTTCCTCCAAAGGTTACATACAGATTTACTGTATGACCCAGCCATGCCACTCCCAGGCGTGGACCCAGAAGAAATGAACACAGGTGTTCAAGCAGATCCTTGTACGCGGATGTCCACAGCACGACTCTTCGCAGTAGCCAAGACGTGGAAACAACCCCAAATCGACATTAACGGTGGATGGAGAAACAGAATGTGGGAAATCCATGCAATGGACTATTATTCTGCCATAAAAAGGAACGAAGTACTGACCCATGCTGCAATGGGGAGAACCTTGAAACCGTTATGCTCGGTGAAAGAAGCCAGCCACAGGAGACCACCTATGGTTCCACTTACAGGAACCACCCAGAAGGGGCAAATCCATTGAGGCAGAAGGCGGGTTAGTGGTTGCCAAGAGCTCAGGGAAGATCAGGACTGCTAAAGGTTAGTCTGGAACTGGTTAACAGTCATGGTGGCACTACAGTGTGAATGCACTAAATGCCACTAGACCTGTACCCTTCAAATGGTGGATCTTACGTTACGTGAATTTCACCTCGATGAAAAGGAAGAAACTGTGGATTCTTAGAGCTGGGGGGAATTTTAATCCAGCCCAACCTTGTAGGTGATGCAAGAATCCTCTGTAGGGTGTCCCTGACAGTCCCCTACCTAATGACCCCTGATGTGTGAGAGGCACTGGCTGGGGGGAGAACGGGCCGGCCGGCTGAAGTCTGTCCCACGTGGTGGGTGTTCAGGTACAGGAGGATGGCCTCCCCCTGTCCACCCCTGTCTCCTTCCTTCTTTCCTCCCCTCCTTGTTCAGAGGTCAAGCTATGGTTGCTTGGTTTCTTAGCCTTCCATTTTCCAGCCATGGTGGTGTCAAGAAGCTGCATAAACTCAGTGGTTACATTTTGGGACTTTGCAGCCGGTTGAGTTGGGTTTACATCTGGCCTCTACCAGTAGGAGCTGTGTGATGGTGGGCATCTTCCCGACTTCTCTGAGCTCTGGTTCCTCTCCCATGATGGGGCTGACATTGGTGTCTACCAGATGCGTTTAAGTAAGATTTCGGCTGTGAGGTGCTCAGGGCCACGCCTGGCCGAGAGCATGCCGAGAGCCTGCCGAGACCACAAGTTAGTCATCGTTATTATTTACGATCCCAGTTCCTTCCACTGTCCTTGTTTGGGTTTTCATATTAATCACCAACTCGGTCTTTTCCTTGGATAGTTAGGGTGACCGAATAACTTACTGTCCAAACCAGGATATTTTTTATTTTAATTAACATACAGAAAATTGACTCCCTTTCGTGTGTGGTTCTGTGAATTTTGAGGCGTATGTGGATTCAAGTGACCACCACCAAAATCTGGATTCAGAACACCGCCATCACCCCAAATAACTCGCTCGAGCTGCTCCCCTCCCCTGGAAACCACTGATGTGTTCTGACCCTGTAGCTGTCTCTCTTTGAGAATATCGTATAAATGGGATCATATAGTGTGTAGCCTTTCAAGACCAGCTTCATTCATCCAGCATAATACCTTTGAGATTCATCGTGTTATTACATGCATGGATAATTCATTCCTTTGGTTGCCGAGTCCTGTTCCATGGTGTGGATGGACCATATGTGTCTGTTCACACGTTGGCGCACATTTGCATGGTGTCCATTTCTTGGTGATTATAAATAGAGCTGTTACAAACATCAGTGTCCAGGCTTTGGGAGGAACATAAGTTTTCATTTTTCTAGGGTAAATACCTAAGAGTGGGATTTCTGGGTAAGTTTATATTTAACTTTATAAGAAATTGCCAAAGCTGTTTTCCAGAGTGGCTTGTACGTACCATTCTGCCGTCCCGTCGGCCACACGTGATGGATCTGTTTGCTCCACATCTTCACCAGCACTTGGCATTGCCAGTGTTTTTTGTTTTAGGGTGCTAATAGGGGTGTCAAGCCATCTCACCTTGGTTTTAATTTGCATTTCCCTCATGGCTAACAATGCTGAGTGTCTTTTCATGTGGTCATTTAGCATCCATATATCCTTTTCGGCAAAGTGTCTGTTCAAGTCTTTTGTCCATTTTTAAATTGGGTTGTTCATTTCCTCAGTGCTAGTTTGGTTTTCTTTTAAGGTATGCTTTTTTCTGGGAAGAATCATTGGCCCTAAGGAACATCTGTTGCCAATCTTCCTCTTTTTCTTTTTCCTCCCCAAAGCCCCAGTATGTAATTGTGTATCCTAGTCGGAAGTCCTTCTGGTTCTTCTATGTGGGATGCTGTCACAGCATGGCTTGATGAGCGCTGTGTATGTCGCACCCAGGATGTGAACTGGCGAACCCCGGGCTGTGGAAGCAGAGTGCGCGAACTTAACCACTACGCCACCGGCCCGGCCCTTCTCAGCGCTAATTTTTGAGAGTTCTTTTTATATTCCGGATACAAGTCCTGTGTCAGACAGGTGATATGCAAATATTTTCTCCCAGTGTTGTAGCTTGTCTTTTCATTCTTTTAACGGTGTCTTTTGCAGAGCAAAGTTTTTAATTTTCAAAAACGTCCAATTTGTCCGTTTCTCCTTTTGCGGACTATGCTTTTGGTGTCTTGTCTAAGAACTCTTTGTCTAACCCCTTATCACAAATATTTCCTATGTTTCCTAAAAGTTTTATAGTTGTGTGTTTTATAGTTAAACATGTGACTCATTTTGAGTTAATTTTTATAAGGTTTAGGTATATGTTGAAGTTCATTTTTTTGCATGGGGAAGTCCAGTTATTCCATCACTGTTCATTGAAAAGACCATCCTTCCTCTGTTGGGTAGCTTTTAAATCTTTGTCAAAAATCAATTGGCCATCCTTCTGTGCGTTTATTTCTGGACTCTATTCCGTTCCTTTGATCTATGTGTGTGTCCCTTCACCAGTACTGTACTCTGTTGACTTCCGTAGCTTTACAGTAGTTTCAAAATCAGGTTTTCAAAATTGTTTTGACTATTCTAGTTTCTTTGACCTTCCCATATAAATTTTAGGGTCAGCTTGTCTCCATCTCCAAAAAAATCCTGCGGTGATTTCTATTGGAATTGGGTTAAGTCTGTAGCTCAATTTGGCGAGAATTCACATCTTTACCATGTTGAGTTTTTTAATCCGTGAACACGGTGTGTCTTGCCGTCCCTTAGGTCTTCTTTGATTTCGGTGTGCAGGATTTTTTCATCAACATTTGTGCCTGTTTGGGCATATCATCTCTACCTGTTTGGGAAGATTTACACCTGAGTTTTTTTATTTTGTTTTTTTTTGGAGCTCCTTTAAATCAAAACAGGAAACTCTTGAGAAACTCCGGTTGTGAATCTCTCTCTAAGTGTGATGCTCAGATTGGACACAGAAGCCCCCGATGTTGTCTGACCCTCCCAGTGCACAGTGGGGCTGTCACTTCTTGTGACCTGGACACGCTACTCCCAACATGTTTCAGTGTTGTGGCATCATACGATACTTATTGTTCTGTGACTTGTTTTCTTCACTTAAAAATATGTCTGGGGGGTGGCCCTGTGGCGTGGTAGTTGAATTCGGCATGCTCCACGTCGGCAGGCCGGGCTCGCAGGTTCAGATCCCCGGCATGGACCTACACCACTCGCCAGCCATGCTGTGGTGGCGACCCTCATATAAAGTGGAGGAAGATTGGCACAGATGTTAGCTCAGGGCCAATCTTCCATAGCAAAAACAAACAAAAAATATCTTGGCAATCTCTCCATGTTAGTATCAGCTCCGCTTTGTTCCTACCAACACCTGCACGGTCTTCCATGGTGTGAAAGCACCGTGTTTAATGTAATCAGTTCCCTACCAATGGGCATTTAGGATTCTTTCTCATCTTTGCTGCCTTGTGTGCCCAGGCCTCCTGTACAGAGAGGTGAATATTTCTCTAAGTTAGGTGCCAACGTGGAATTGCCGGGTGTAGGATCCTTGTATTCTATGCGTACATGGATATTGCCAAATTGCCCACCCAGATTGGCTAGACCAATTTTCTATTTTCACCAAGACAGTGTGAGAGTGTTTTTTCCCTGCACCCTTGCCAAAACTTTACATTACTGAGATTGAAAGTTTTTGCCACTCAGATTGCTACAACGTGCTGAAGATGATACTCACCATGGCTAATGCTGATAGACTGTTGACTACCCTCTGGGCACAGGTTCAAGAGCTCTGCTTCTCTATATTGACTCATTTAATCCCACAACGACCCTGTGACGTGGGGTCCCTTTTTTGTTCCTGTTTTACAGTTGACAAAACTCACGTGTAGAATGAGATCTTATTGTTTCAACTGTTTTCCTGATTATGACTGAGCCGAATTATTGCTTCATGTTTATTGATCACGTAACCTCTGTGACTTGCAGGTTCATTTTCCTTCTTTCCTTTTCTAACATGTTTCTTGTCTTTTTCTTATTGATGCTCTGCACGTTAGTCTTTATTGCATACATCACAGATGTTTTCCTAGACTGCAGCTTGACGCTTTAACTTGGTTATGCTGTTTTTCATCCCATGGAAGTTTTAAACGATGATGCACTGAGGTACATCAGGTTTTTCCCAAATGACGGGAGCATATCATGCCTTGTTTAGGAACGCTTTTCTTATCCCGAGGTTATAAGCATGTTTTAAAATTTGTCTCCTCTAAAACTTTTGGAATTCGCTATTTAATTTTTAAGTCATTAATCTATCTGCAAGTTATTTTTGCAAAGGGGGATAGTAGAAATATAATTCCCTCCAAATTGTTAGCAAATTATCCCAACGCTTATTGAATTTTATTCTATTTTATTTTTATTCTTTACGTTGATTTGAAAAGTCGCCCTAATCATGCCCTAAATTTCTACACTTAGGTGAGTTGTTTACTTGACTTTAGTTTATTGATCTAATTATCTGTTTCCCTACCCCTATGGTCTCTTGTTTATAATATGTCTTAATATCTGGAGAGAGAGAAGTTCATCTTGTGTTTAGCCACCTTGCTGAATTCTCATATTCGTTCTAGCAGTTTATGGTCTCACTTTGTGTGTCCTTTTAAGCTGAGGACTCATGTCTTTTTTTCAATTCTGGAAATATTTTTCTTGGAATATCTTTGAGTTTGTTTTCCTCTCCGTTCTTTTCATTTTCTCCGTCTGGATCACCTATAAGGGAAATGGCATGTCTGGATCTATCTTCCATTTCTCTTGACTTTTCTTTCATTCTGTCCATTCCTTTTTTTCTGGATCCTGGGAGAATTTCTCAGTTCAGTCTCCCAGCTCGGTAATCTGGTTGTGAGCTGTGTCCACCCGCAGATTTTTGTTCCGGTCGTGTTTTGCATTTCTATTGGTTGAGCCAATCTCTCTTGCATCTCTCTGGGGACGTTAAGGATGCGTGTTCTGGTGACTCGATCTGCTGGCTCTGTGGATAGTCTCCCTGGTGGGAGTTCTGTTTGTTGCCCTTGGTTGGTTGTCTGTTGTGGTGTTGACTTTCCTCAAATGTCTGGTGTTTCTTGGTGAGGGGACCATATTTACCGTGGGCGTTCTCTGTAGCCTGTCTGCCCTGGCTGCGTTGGCTCACTGCAGCCTTTTTGTGAGAGAGAGGTGAACCCAGATGTTTTGTGGGGAAAGATGCTTCAAGAACTCTTTTTCTTGGCCCCGAGGCCTCCTGTTCCCCCTGGGTCTTCCTGCACACCCCATCCCTTATCCCAGAGACCTCTCTGCCTCTCTGACCACCAGGCTCATAGTCACAACTGGAAGACATCCCCATGGTTTGCTGCCTGGCCACGGGAGGTGGAGGGGTTTGCAGAAGGTCAGCCGGCCTGGCTGCTCCTGTCCCAGGCAGGGCTCTAACTTGTCACCCCAGGGTCGCTCCTGTGTCTGGCACTTTAAAGCTTGGAACTGGCCTTTTCTGCTGCCATTTGGACTTAGGTTTTCTCTTTTAGCCTTCTAGTTATCAAAAGATTTCTCATAATTTCTTGTCCACTGGATTGAGGGTGGGAGGGAGGGGAGAAATTGCATCATATACAGAATTTTCCTTCTTCATACAGTCTTACATTATTTTCTAAGTACCTGTGTTGCATTATTGGGTTACTTTGAATGTTTAATTAATCAAAAGCCCCCAGTGATTTTTTTTTCTTTCTTTCTTTCTTTTTTGCACAAATCTCTGCCATGGCAATTTTCCCCTGTCCTAGCCTTGTCCCCCTTTTTAAGGCAAAATGTAGCACTTTACATGTATTTCTATTGAATTCCGTCTTGTGGTTTGGGCCCTATGTTCTCGCCTGTCAGATCTTCTTGAATATTGATGGGCACATTTATCATATTAACTGTCCCTCCCAACTTTGTGTGACCTGCACATCTGATAAGATTCTTCTTCATGTCTTTCACTCACATCATTGTCAAAAACATTGAACACAGCAGGGCCCAGAAATGAGCTCTTTGGTTTTGCCACTCGAGACCTTGCCTAAGATTTACTCGTTCGGTAAACATTTATAAAGGTAGATATAAACATTTATTGTTGGTCCCCCTTAGGGAATGCCGGTCAACAACTTGTGAGTTCACCTATCAGGAAAAACAGTCAATACAAATTCTATTGTCTTTATCCTCAAGGTTATCACAGAAAATCGGTCAGAAGCTAAAATGGGGATGCACTGTCCGTTAATCCTAGCAGATTGGCATGGAATTGTCTTACTGTCTCCTGATTGTTCTGGCACGGTGGTTTGTCTCTCTAGTTGGAGTCTGAGTTTCTTGGGGGCGGGTACTGATGTTGTTTGTGGGGGGGGGATGGGTATAGTCATGCACACACAGTCATTCTGACGTGGAAGCCGTTGTGTTCAACGCTTTATAGATCCTTACTCACCACACCACAATGGGGGCAATGTTGTCATTTCACTTTTATAGATGGGGAAATGCCTCGTGTAAGGTACCCAACTGGTTAGGGTAGAGTTTGTTTGACTGTCTGACTCCAAACCCAGGCGCTCTGCATTGCACGTGCTCCCTCCCCAGATGTGGCACCACCGTCCTCCCCATTCCACAATTCGGGAATAGGCGCAGGAAATACCATCCTTTGAAATTCCACCGGCGGACAAGAATTGAGGTGAAATGAATGCGGTGACCCCCCAGCAGGGCTCTCCTCCCCTAAAAGGTGAATTGAACTGGGTTGCTGGAGTGACTGGGCTGTTCCCACGCTCGTCAGTAGACACCTAGCCAAAACATAACTAATGCAAAGTGATCGTCTTTATTGGGCTTGTCCATTGTGAGTATTGGTGCCGGAAAGGGGAATTCTTATCGAAGAGGAAGAATTGGCCGCATGCTTTTGCCTGCACTGTCCTGGGGAGAGCGTGGCCTGCTGCTAAGGACAGGTTTCGGAACATTTTCAGAACAGACACATCCCTGGAGTGGACATGAGTTCGTCAGCCTTCTCCAGGTTGATGGTCGTGTCCCCCAAGGCGGTGTTTCTCAAAGCATATGCCGCAAAACCCTATCCTGTGAGTTGCTTCATCAAACAAGGATTCCACAGTCTGACAACCTGGGAGAAGCTGTGTGCCGCACCCGCCTCTGGGAGATTGACACACAAAGGCTCTGAGAAGTCCTGCAGTAACCCAGCTTTCCAATCCATTTGACCACATCCCACGCTCCATTCCTCACCTGTTTTTTGTTTTGTTTTGTTTTGTTTTGGTTAAACACACTTTGAAGGAAATTCTGACCTGTGAGACCTATCTTTCTTTACTCTCATTTTGAACTTGTCCGTTGGACAGACACCCCACTTCTTTCTCTCTCTCTCATGACACTCAGTTCACTTCCTTCAAATCTCTTATCACAGTTTCTTAGTGTAAGCTGATGAGTATGCTTATTTATTTCGTACTGGACTGTCAGCCCCGTGAAGGCAGGGGTCACACCTGTTTTACTCCCCACTGTAAACTTAGTGCCAAGCAAAGTGCTGGTGCATAGTAGGTCCTCAAAATCATGTATTGACAGAATAAATGCACCTCCAGTCTTCATTTTGCTCTCCTAGGGGCGGAGTTCTGTGCAATTAACAGGAAATATTCATTGAGTTTCCACTTCGCAGGCCCCGCGCTGAGCTCTCCATGCACATTATTTCATTTACTCCTTGCAGCAGCCCCAGGGAGTCTGTACATTATCCTCATTCCCATCTTACAGGCAACGTCTTTGAGGCTTGAAGAGTTTGTGCTGTTTTCCCAGCTCCCCCGGCTAACAGGTGGCAGAGCCAGGTTCGATCCCTGGCCTACGTCCCTGCGAAGTCCACTCCGTCATGCTCTCTAGAGGGAAATGACCACTTAGAGGCATCATAAAAATAAATTACCATTCTGGTCTATGAGTCAGCCTTGTGATAGTCCAGTGATCCAGACGACCCAGAATGGAGGGGAAAACACTAGCTTGCAAAACTGAGCCCCACGTCCCAAGGGTAGGATGACCCCACTATAGCATAGCCAGGGTCCTGGTTTCTTTCTAGATATTTATTTCACTTCCCTCTCTGTCGTCAAACTTTCCTGCCAAAAGAGATCCAGCATGGCACGGGGCACATTAAGGGGATGACTTACCTGGCTGTCAGGGTGACGACTGAGAGCAGCTGGCCCAAGTCCTTACCTGGGAAGGCATGTTGGGTCCTCACAGCAGGCTGTGAGCTTTGAGGCAGCCGCCGACCTCTCTCCCGGCCCACATTTGTGCTTGACAGTGAGTCTGGCTGTCTGTTATTCCTGAAACGCCCAAGGATGCTGCCCTCGCTTACGCATGTTCCCAGCAGTTGATCTCAGCTGCTTCTTCCTCTTTTGGCCTCATGCCGTTTCCTTGCCAGCCCACTTGGAGCCCTGAAATCCCCACTCTGGCTGGTCCGGGTCTCTCAGGCCCTCAGCCCGTACCACTCATTCCCCCAGGAACTCTAGATTGTCCCGTCTCCATGGGGACCTGACATCCCATCTCCATAGTAACGTACAGAAAGCTCATGATGGCCTGGGGCCTGGAGTGGGACATATTGCACTCCTTGGAAGTGATCTCTTCCCACAGCGACCTCAGATGGAGAAGAAGTGATTTGGGGGAGCGGGGAAGAGGGCGTCCCAGCGCCTTCTGGAGCTGATCGTAGACAGAGGCATCCACACCCATGCCCTTCTTGACATAGAGTTCTTGCCAAAACATGTCATTGAACTGATGCAACAGTGGATTAAGGCGAGGGAGAGGCCCCTCTGGTGTTTCAGTATTAATAAGCCAGGCTGTGATGCTAGGCAGCAGAACGACGGACCATATAGAGAAGCTTGTGCCACCTGCTTCGACATGCACGGCCTCCAGATGGCTGTGGGGCCAGAATCAGGTGATAGTTCATTGAGCCCTGGGCCAGGCACTAAGGATAGAGGGGTGAAGGAAACAGAACATGGTCCCTAATATCGAAAGCATTCAGGGTGGCAACAACAGTAGTATCTTGCATGCACGAACCATCTGGTACCTTAATAAGGTCATTTTAGTTACTCCACGAGTTACACGGTGAGATGGGAATGGTCAGCCCTTCCATGTCACTGTCAACATCCGACATCCAAGGCCACCATCATCTCTTGCCTCCCGAGTTGTCCCCCTGCCTCTACTCTTGTCTCCCCAGAATCAGTTCTCATCCAGCAGCCTCCTCAAGCTGTTTAAAATGCAAACCACATCCTCTCCCCCTGGTCCCAACAGTCTCGCCCTGCTCACCTTCTGACAGGTCCTTTCTCTGCCCTGTCCAGGTCGGTGGCCACTCCCCGACGTGGCTATCGAGCACTTGAATATGGCCAGTCCAACCGAGATGTGCTGTGCGTGTGAATACACTCTGCATTTTGAAGTCTTGGAATGAAAAAAGAGAATGCAGAATATCCCCTCAACAGTTTTTATATTGATCACGTTTTGGATATATTAGATGAACTACGATATATTCTTAAAATTAATTTTACCTGTTTCTTTTGACTTTCTTTAACGTAGTTGGTAGAAAATTTAAGATTACGTCCGCAGCCCACATTCCTGGCCAACACGCTCTCCCTGTCGGACAGCGTCGCCCTGGCTGCTGCTGGCGTGTTCCTTCTGCGTCTTTGCGTTTGCTGTCTTCCCTGCCAGGAGCCCTGGGCCCCTCACACTTCCTCCATTTGGTTCCTCCCCATCATTTGGGCCTTGAATGAAGACTGACGCAGGCCTTCCCTGGCTGCCTCATCTAAGCATCCTCTCCCGTCTCACCCACAGCCTTTGTCAGCGCCTGTTTCCTTCTTTCCCAGCATTAATCGCACCGTGTAATTGCTGTCATTTATTGACTCCATTCTCCGACAACACTTACTCTGTGCCAAGCACCTTTCTAAGTCTTTCACGTGTGTTCACTTTTTAAAGCCCCATCACAACCCTCAGAGGGAGACATCCCCCCATTAGACAGATGGGAAACCAAGGGATTCCAGCCCAAGGGTCTGGCCTCAGAGCCTGCTGTTCTGACCCAGCGACAGGCAGGGACCCTGCTCGCCTTGAGTTCCCACTTGGCACGTTATTTGTTAACAATCCCGATGTCCATCAACAGATGAACGGATAAGCAAAATGTGGTTTATCCGTACGAGGGAATACTATTCAGCCATAAAAAGGAATGCAGTGGTGATGCATGCTACAATGTGGATGGACCTTGGGAACATGATGCTAAATGGAAGCCAGACACAAGAGGCTACACATTGTCTGATTCTGTTTGTATGAAATGGCCATAGAGGCAATCCATGGAGACAGGAAGCTGAATAGTAGTTGCCAGCGCCTGGGGGACAGAGGGAATGGGAAGTGACTGCCAATAGGTATGGGATTTCTTTTGGGGGTGGTGAAAACATTCTGGAATTAGATGGTAGTGATGGTTGCACAACCTCGTGAATAAACTAAAACTCACTGAATTGTACACTGGAGATGGTGAATTTTATGATATGTGAATTAGACTTTAATTAAAGTAAGTAAATACATAAACATTGTGTTGACTGAACGAATCGGCACAGAGGCAAATGTGAAAACCCAGGATCCACCATCTTTCTCAAAGAGCCATCCGGAAATGCTGTGCGCGGATGCAAAGAACAGTTGCCCCTGAGTCATTCATTCATCAGCTATTTCTCACGCATCTGCAAATATGCCGGGCACTTTGCCAGGCATGGTGTTGGCGCTCTGAATAAGACAGATGGGGTCCCTGACCCCTGCGCTCCTGCAGGGGAGACCCGCGGTTCTGCAGGTGCTTGCAAGGAGGTGGGAAGACTGTGTGACCCTGGGGCAGGGTTTCTTGACCTTGAGCCCAGAGGCCCCTGCCACCTCCAGGGTCCGTGGATAGAATTCAAGAGGCCCATGAACTTAGAAGGAAGAAATCACATCTTTATTTTGACTAACTCTAGTGAAAATTTAGCATTTCCTCCGATTATGAATTCGGGTGACAAGCCACAGAGGTATCGGCAGCACTTTTAACTTTGTCACCACCAGAAATCACAAATATTTTCATATGTTTTTTTTTTTTGCAGCTCCTTCAAAGTATTATTTGCGTATCCCCATTTCAAAATGCAGTTTTTAAAATATTTGATAACTATTTCCGTTTGCTGGTTCTCCTTTGTAATCTCCTGTATGTTATTTCATATATTTAAAAACACTATTCTGGAAGTGGTCCCTGATACCGGAGGGATTCAAGAAGGTTGAGAAGTGCTGCCCTCCTTCTTAGCTAAGAAGTTAAGAGGGGCTCCTTGTGCTGGAACATCCCAGGTGGGTGCTGCGATGGAAGGAGTAGGCAGGCAGAGGACCGGCAAACGGAGGCCCAGGTGACCCTGAGGGAAGGTGGCCCACTCGAAAGCACAGGAGTGATGCTCAGGCTCTTGGAGCGGCCACAGGGCAGAATGGAGCTTGTCATGCCCAGTCTTCCACTGACCTGAAAGAATATGAGTGGCTGTGTACTGAATGGATGGCAGGATGGACAGAGATCTGGGGTCCTAGAAGAGACAACTGCTTCAGAAGGAAGTGATCCTTCTAACCAGCTTTAGCTTGCAGGTTTGGCCTTCATTGCTTGAAAAACACTTTGGGAAAGTGAAGACGGAGAAAGAGCCTGGTAACTTTCTGAAATACACCGTTAGGGTTGGCGAGCCATTCTCAACTCATTGCAGTGTTGGAGGGGAGCGCTCCGTGTCAGGCCGGTCATGAAGGGAACCCACATTTCTGTTGCAGAAACAGGCACAAGAGGGCCCGTTATGAATGGCACATCAGCCGTGACCGTAAGTTCCGTGGTTTTATCGGTCTGTGTCATAACCTGAACGTTACTTATGTGTAGTTGCGTAGTGTTTTTTATTACTGTTGCCCCTTCTTTTCCCCGTGGCTGCTAATATTTCGTGTCGCGGCTCCCCAGTCGCTCTTGTCACCATTATCCATTACTGTCACCGCCCTGCCAGGATGTCCTTGGAGGCGACTCTTAATGGAGCTGTCCTGGTTAAAGAAATTCAATGTGATTGAACTGTGGCAAAGAATCAAAATCCAAATATCTGAAAGGGATGAATAAGAACTAGGTATTAAAGCATATTGGTTATTTATTACTGGCAGAAGGCAGGAAAACATTAGCATGTAAAAAGCTGTAAATTAATCACGGCTGGTGATAGGAAGCCTGAAAAAGGCACCTCTATCTGCGTTAACTCTGTTTTGTTATTCTCGGTGTGTCCCCGAGCCCCCGCTCTTGTCCTTCCGTGATAAATTTGCATCCCGGCTGGCTAGCTGCGGGCACGGAGGGGAGAGGTTAACCCAAAATATGGTTAATCTCGAGTCACCTGGCGCTGAAAAGAGGGCGGCAAGGGTGAGTGTCCGTGAACTGACCTAGATTCACATTGTGGCCACACCGCTCACTCGCTGAGACCTGGGACAAGTCAGCTGACGGCTCCGGACGTTGGGTCGCCAGTCTGTCAAGGGCAAATGATTGTAAAACCTCCCTCACAGAGTTGTCGTAAGGATTAAATGAGATGCTGCCTTTACGTGTTCAGTCCCGTGGCAAATGGCAGCTGTTGGTGACCGGCAAAGGGGCAAAGGCCTTGCCACTCAAAATGCGGTCCGTGGGCCAGCATCGTGTTAGAAATGCAGATTCCCAGGCCTCGCCTCTGTCCTCCTGCGTTAGAATGTACATTCAACAGGATCCCCAATAGACAGTAATGTTTGACAAGCCCCATCACAACGTGTTTTTGTACATACAGGGCACTTTTTAGCGAATTGGAGAAAGGGCGTTCTGTGTTGTGATAAAAACAGGGAAAAGATTCATCCACGTTGAAAGGATTCATTGAATACAGCATGGCGGCTGGCTGTTGAGAACGAATGTCCCAAGAGATGGGCGGTGGAAACTGCCAGCTTCTTCAGGCCTGGGTCCAGACCCTGGCACAGCATCTCTCCACATTTTTGTATGGATCTGCAGTGCCTGAATTCAAGGGGAGGAAACGTAGGCCCCACCTGCTGATGGGATGTGGGGCAGAGAGTTTGGGGGTCACACTTTAGATCTGCCACAGGTAGCCTTTAAGCAAACTGCGACTCAAATGTGGAGTTTCCGGCACAGAGCTCTTTCTACCATTCCAATTTGCACTTCCCTCTTGATCTTTCTTTGGGGAGAATTTAGACCCTGTCAGTCTGATTCTGCATAGAAATAAAAATAGCCCCATCTTTTCGCTTTATGGTGTGAGCCGAGAGCCCGGGGCCCAGACTGTCATCCTGGTCCCAGACAGAGAACCCTGGGAGCCACTGTGTGGGATGTCTCAGCTCTTTAGGGCTTGTTTGCCACAGCACGGGCATGTGGCAGCCGCTGCCCGCCCCTGCTGCAGGCCTGAAGGTCTGGGGACCGTCTCTCAGTTAACACAAGCCGCAAGAAGACGTGCCACCAGACGTTGCCTGGCTCTGCTCACAGATGACACCTTCCCCCCACCGGCTGGGCTGCAGGAGCTCCCAGCTTCCTGGATCTCTTCCCCCTGAGAAATGACGCGTGTCCGTCTGCCTGAGATGCAGGCTAAGACGGGGGGCTGGGGCTCTCTCTTTCGTGGTTCGAAGCCTTCATTGGAGCTGGGGTTGGAGTCCAGCCTCACCCATCCAGTGCCCCATCCACCATTCCAGACCTTCTGCGGCTTCCTCTGGGTTCCCCCGAAAGCAGCCACGAGACAGATTCGAACCGGGATCTCAGAGCAGGGAAGTGGGACAGGGATGGGAAGGCAGCCCGTCAATGAAGGGTGTATCATTAGGCCTGTTGTCACCATGCGCAACAGGAACTTAATCCTGTAGAGAAACTCTGGAAAATGGCAGAACACGTCTTCCGGAGACAGCCCACCCGAGGAGGAGGGGACTGGGACCATCACCAGCTCCTGAGCAGCATGAGTTGAGGGTACAGGCGGCCCACAGACGTGAGGAGGGAGCCACACGGCTGCTGGGGGGTTAAGGTAATGGTGGCACTGGGCCCCAAGGGACGTGAAGGAGTCTGCCAGGCAGACAGAGTGCCCAAGGGCATTCCAGGCCCAGGGAACAGCATGGGCTAACGCAGAGGCACGGGAAACCTAAAGTGCTTGGTGTGGCTGCTGTGTGCACTCTGTGCCTTCTCCAGGGATAACGTCACTGCCCACAAAATGACGGGAATCCTCTCCCTTTGCGTTGTTTTTCAAGCTTTGCAACTGCAGCTTATAAACCATCGCTGAGAGCAATTCAGAGGAAGTTCCATTAAATATACTGAACAGTTCTGGCATCGTTGCAAAGATGGCCTTGAAGGACCGTGTTCGTTGGGTGTGATCAAGTGCAGTCTCCTTTGTTTAAACAAGTCCCTTTTGTCTGGCAAAGGCATTCACGTGTAGAAACCATTCCAGTTCAACCCTCTCAACATACCTCTGCTCCTGTGAAAACAGTGTTATGTTTTCGAGGCTCCCTTTTCCAGGAAAGTTCTGATCCCTTGGACATGCAGACACTCAGATCCTGCTGTTGGAAATTCCTGTTAGGAATGGCTGTTTGCACTGTTCCGAAACAGGTGTTCCTAGACAGGGTGACGCCTTAAACAGGGCCAGTGGCCAAAACTTTGCATGAAGGATTTAGAGACCACAGTCCTGCGCCTGCAGCCAGACACACCGGAGTGTGACTGGGGCTCAGTCAGTTCCCGCTGTGTTACCTCGGGCAGGGAATTCATGCCTCTGAGCCTTAATGTGGTTAGGAGTGTTGGGATCCCAGAGGAATTGTGAGCGTGCTCCGCCTGGAGAAGACGGCTGCTGGCTCTGAGTTTCTGCTCTTCGTGCGTTTCCTGGGGGCCGAGCTTAATGGGACAAGATGAAAGAGACAGGACTGAGCATCTGGCGGGGTGGCATGGGGGCACCTCCAGCCCGGAGGAAGAGGCAGGGCAGGTTGGCTGGGTGTGTCAGGAACACATTTACAGCTAAGCCTGCAGAAGGTTCCCCCGGCTGAGGATCATCCCACTCAAAGTTGATTTCTCTATGGGGAAAGATAAAGGGCCTCTGCTCCTTCATGGAGAAGGATCAGTGGCGACTCTGACCTGAGCTGAAGGCCGACCTTTGGCTCCTTGTGGACCCAAGCTTCTCCCTCGCACACACACACACTCACACGCTCTCCTCTCTTTCCTGTTGAGTTCACAGGTGTCAAAGGGTGTTCTCAGCGTTTCTCAGGACCCACACATTTTGGTGAGTCCTCTGGGTGGATAGCATACCAATCCAGGATGGCCACCAGAAATGCACTTGCTTTCCAAGGACCCGGAGAAGTGCCGTCTATGACCCTGCATCCGATGGGACAGTGGCCTGATGCGTGCACATTGGGCTCTTTTGAATTTTAATGCAGAAAAACCTGCATTTGCTGCCCCTTCGTTACCTGGGTCTGCATATCCCAAACCCAGATGTGGGCTGTTCATGGCCCCTGGAAGACCCCACGCTGTTCCCTGAGGATGCTCTGCCCATGCAGATGACTTTCCTGTCACCTCTGAATTGTTTTGGTGCCCTTTGTCAAAATCAATTGACTTTATCGGTCTACTTTTGGACTCGCTATTCTGTTTCATTGATTTATTGCTTATCCTTACACAAAAACCATACCATCTTGATGATTTTTTTTTACAGTTTTACAGTAAGCCTTGAATTGGATAATTATATTTATATATAAATATATATAATATGTAAATTATAATATGATACAATAATACAATATATAAATAAATATATAATGCCTAACTATATAATAAATATGTATATATTAATTTATACTATATTCCTCCAATTTTTTTTCAGGCAGGTGCTAGCTATCAATGTCCCTCATCTTGCTATTTAAATATTAGAGTTAGTTTGTTCATACTGTACCCAAAAAGCTTGTTGGTACTTGATTGGAATTTATTGAAGTTATAAGTCAATCTGGACCTAACTGACATCTTCGCGATGTTGAGGAGTCTTCCAAATGGTGAACATGAGATATCTCTCTCTTTGATTTGGGGCTGCTTTAATTTTTTTTGGCAATGCTTTGTAGTTTTCCGTGTAGACGTTTTATACATCTTTCATTATATTTACATCCTACTTTTTTATATTAGGATTTTTTAAATTTTCATATATTGAAATCCTTGTATCCCGTGTCCTTGCTAAATTAGAGAATGATGATTAGTAGTTATTATGAACTAATTCATATTAATTCTAGTAGGTCTTTTTATAGATTCCTTTGGATTTTTTCTTACACAATCATGTTGTCTGCAAATAAGGACAGTTTTACCTCTGCCTACCAATCTTCATGGCCTTTATTTCTTTTTCTTGCCTTATTGCATTATCTGGAAACCCCAGGACAAGGTTGAGTGGAAGGGGTAGCATGAATATCTTTACTTTGCTCCCAGTCCTAAAGGAGAAGCATTTAGCCTTTCATCACAGAGAATCTCATAGCTGTTGTCAGGTTGAGGACAATCCTCTCTATTTTAGTTTGCTGAGAGTTTTTAGTATGAACGGGGGTTGAATTTTCCCAAATGATTTCTGCATCTGTGAAATAATCATATGGTTTCTTTCTTCTTTCTTCTCTTAATATGGTGAATTACACTGGTTGATTTTTTTTTTTTTTTGAGGAAGATTAGCCCTGAGCTAACATCTGCTGCCAATCCTCCTCTTTTTTGCTGAGGAAGACTGGCCCTGAGCTAACATCCGTGCCCATCTTCCTCTACTTTATACGTGGGACGCCTACCACAGCATGGTGTGCCAAGCGGTGCCATGTCCACACCTGGGATCTGAACCAGTGAACCCCAGGCCACTGAAGCAGAACATGTGCACTTAACCGCTGCGCCACCAGGCCAGCCCCTCGTTGATTTTTGAATGTTTCACTAACCTTGCCTTCCTGGAATCCACCAGTTTTTTAAATCAATCAGTGAAAGGAGAGATTTTTATTTTAGAGCTTTGCAATGCAATTTATTTTCTAAATACCACTCTGTTCTTCAAAAGAACGAAAATAAGGCCTGGCCAGTCACTCCTATAGCTTGTGAGCATCATATTTCAATGGAAGCAACACATGCAACAGAAAAAAAAACCCAACCCATACATAGATACACAATTTACCCTCTACACACACGTCCATGGAAACCATGAAATTAAGGACACTGAAGTCAGACAGAGCAATTTAAAAAATATATAAAAGTACTCCTAATCATGATGTATAAATAAACTTTATGGAAAAGGAGTGGAAAAAACTGGTATTACCCTTTCTTTATATTTCTGAAATATTGTGCTAAAATTACATTAAGGATTTCTGCATCTGTCTTCACAAGGGGATGCTGGTTTTCTTTTCCTGTAATGTCTTTGGTTTTGGAATCAATATAATGTTGGCCACGTAAAGTGAGATGGGAAGTATCACTTCTACCTTTATTTTATGAAAGAATGTATGTAGGATTGGTGTCATTTCTTCCTTAAAAGTTTGATAGAATTCACCGGTGAAGCCGTATGAGTCTAGAGCTTTCTTTGCGGGAGGGTTTCTGATAATGACTTCCAATTCTTTAAGAGATATAGGGCTAACTCAGGTGTCTATTTCTTCTAAGGTTAATTTTGGAAATGTGTGTGTTTTGAATGATTTTTGTCCTTATCATCTATGTTGCAGAGTTTGTGGGCATGGAGTTTTTCATAATATTCCCATAATATCCTCCCATTGCCTGGTGGATCCATAGTTATATCTCCTCTGTCATTCCGGATATTGGTAATTTTGTTTCCTCTCTTTTTTTCTTAATCAGTCTAGCTAGAGGCTCATCAATTTTGTCAATCTTTTCAAAGAACCAGCTTTTGATTTCGTTGATTTTTCCATCTTGCTTTTCTATTTTCCATTTTACTGATTTCCACTCTTATCTTTATTCTCTCCTTTTCTTACTTTGGCTTTTCTGGCTTCTTAATACAGAAACTTAGATCATTAATTCTAAATCATTCCTCTGTTCTAATATAAGCATTTAAAATATATTGTTTCCCTCTAAGCATTGCTTTAGCTGCATGCCACAGATTTTGATATTTTGGTTTGGTTTTTTTGTTGAAAAGTGTTTATTTATTCATTTTTATTTGATTAAGGTCACATTGGTTTATAACATTTTATAAATTTCAGTTGTACATCGTTATATTTCAGCTTCTGTATAGACTGCTTCGTGCTCACCAGCAAAGGTCTAGTTTCCATCTGTCACCGTACATATGTGCCGCTTCACCCCTTTCACCCTCCCCCACCCCTTCCCTACTGGTAACCACCTATTTGTTCTCTGTATCTATGTGTTTGTTTATTTTCCACATATGCATGAAGTCATATGGTATTTGTCTTTCCCCATCTGACTTATTTCACTTAGCATAAAACCCTCAAACTCTGTCCATGTTGTCACAAATGGCAAGATTTCATCTTTTTTATGGCTGAGTAGTATTCCGTTGTATACATATACCACCCCTTTATCCATTCACTCATTGATGAGCGTTCAGGCTACTTCCAAGTCTTGGCTATTGTGAATAATGTGGCAGTGAACATAAGGGTGCATATATCTTTTTGAATTAGTGTTTTCATATTCTTTGAAATACCTGGAAGTGGAATAAGTGGGTCATATAGTATTTCTATTTTTAATTTTTTAAGAAATCTCCATACTGTTTACACCAATTTACATTCCCACCAGCAGCGTACGAGAGTTCCTTTTTCTCCACATCCTCTCCAACACTTGTTATTTCTTGTCTTTTTAATAATAATGAGAGTTTAATAATAGCCCTTCTGACAGATATGAGGTGATATTTCATTGTAGTTTTGATTTGCATTTTGCTAATAATTAGTGATGTTGAACATGTTTTCATTTGGCTCTTGGCCATCTGTCTATCTTCTTTGGAAAAATGTGTGTGTGCATATCTTCTGCCCGTTTTTTGATTGAGTTTTGTTTTTGTTTTGTTTTTTCGTTGTTGAGTTGTATGAGTTCTTATGTATTTTGGATATTAACCCCTTATCAGATGTATGATTTGCAAATATTTTCTGCCAGTTGGTGTGTTGTCTTTTCATCTTCTTGATGGTTTCTTTTGCTGTGCAGAAGCTTTTTAGTTTGATGTAGTCCCAATTGTTTGTTTTTTCTTTTGTTTCCCTTGCCTGAGGAAACATGATATTCAAAGAGATGCTGTTTGGGGGCTGGCCCGGTGGCTGACTGTTTAAATTTGCGCGCTCCACTTCGGCAGCCCAGAGTTTCACTGGTTCGCGGATCCTGGGCGCCAACATGGCAACACTCATCAGGCCATGCTGAGGCAGCGTCCCACATAGCACAGCCAGAAGGACCTACAACTAGAATATACAGCTATGTACTAGGGGGTTTGGGGGATAAGAAAAAGAAAAAAAAGAAAAGATTGGCAACAGATGTTAGCTCAGGTGCCAATCTTTAAATAAAAAAAGATGCTGTTTTGATTGCTGTAGCTTTGTAGTGTATTTTGAAATCAGGGTGTGTGATGCCTGCAGCTTTGTTCTTTTTTCTCAGGATTGTTTTGGCCACTGGGGTCTTTTGTTGTTCCTTATAAATTTTAGGGTTCTTTGTTCTATTTCTGTGAAAAATATCATTGGGATTCTGATTGAGATTGCATTCTGTAGATTGTAATCTAGATTGCTGTAGATAATATAGGACATTAGGTAAAATAGGATATTTTAACTATGTTTATTCTTCCAATCCATAAACACAGAGTATCTTTCTATTTCTTTATGTCTTCAATTTCTTTCAATAATGTCTTAAAGTTTTCAGTGTATAGGTCTTTCACTTCCTTGGTTAAATTTATTCCTAGGTATTTTTTTCTTTTTGTTGTGAATGTAAATGGGTGATATTTTGGTTTAGTTTCTATTCCATTCAAAATATTTTCAAGTTTTCCTTTTGGTTTCTTTTTTATCAATGTGTTGCTTAGGACTGTGTCATTTAATTTCGAAATATCTAGAGATTTTTCAGGTGCTTTTCAATTATCAATTTCTAATCTAATTCCCTGCGTCAGAAAACATATTTTATATAATTTTAATATTTTCAAAGTTATTGAGACTTCTTTTATGGCCCAACATAAGGTCTTGGTGAATGTTCCATGTCCACTTGAAGAGCATATGTATTCTGCGGTTGTTAGCTGTGGTGTTTTGTGAATTTCCATTAGGTAAAGCTGGTTGTTAGTGTTGTTCAATCTTTAATATCCTTGATTTTTATCTACTTGTTCTAACAATTACTGAGAGAGGAGTGTGGAAATCTGCAACTATTATTGTGGATTTTGCTAATCGTCCTTTCAGTTTTATCAGTTTTTGCCTCATATGTGTTGAAGCTTTATAATTAGGGGCATACACGTTTAGGATTGTCGTATCTTCTTGATGAATTGACTCTATTAACATTATAAAATGCCCCTCTTTATCTCTGGTAAGACGCCTTTTCCTGAAGTCTACTTTTCTAATCTTAATCTGGCCATTGCAGTTTTTATGGATAGTGTTTCCATGTTTCTACTTTTGCTTTATCTGTGTCTTTATATTTAAAGTGTGTCTTTTATAAACTGCCTATAGTTTAATAATTTTTTTAATCCACTCTAATTTCTGTCTTTTAATTCAAGGGTTTAGTCCAGTTGCATTTACCATCTAAGGGTTTGTTTTCTTTTTGATGCGTCTGTTCTTTTTTCAATATGTTATAATCTACTTAATAGACTGTTGTTATTTTTGCTTCAAGGTATAAATTATCTTTTAAAGAAATTACAAGTGAAAAAATATTTTATATTCACTCACATATCTACCACTTCTGGCACTCTTCAGTCCTTCATGCAGATCCAGGTTTACATCAGGTATCATTTTTCTTCAGACTGAAGAATATCCTTTAATATTCTTTATACCACAGATCTGCTGATGATGAATTTTTTTGGTTTTTGGTTTTTGGTTTATCAAAAGAAAGAGCCTTTATTTCATCTTTTTTTTTTGAGGAAGATTAGCCCTGAGCTAACATCTGCCAATCCTCCTTTTTTTGCTGAGGAAGACTGGCCCTGAGCTAACATTGGTGCCCATCTTCCTCTACCTTATATGTGGGACGCCTGCCACAGCATGGCGTGCCAAGCGGTGCCGTGTCTGTACCCGGATCTGAACCGGCAAACCCTGGGCCACCAAAGCAGAATGTGTGCACTTAACTGCTGCCCCACTGGGCCGGTCCCTATTTCATCTTATTTTTGAAAGATATTTCACTGGGTGAAGAATTCCTACCTGGCTTTTTGTTTCAGCACTTTAAAGATGTGCTTCCATTGTCTTCTTCCTCGCATTGTTTGTTATGAGGAATGCAAAGTGATTCTTATCGCTATTCCCTTGTATGTAATGTATCCTTTTTCCCTATCTGCTTTAAAGTTTTTCTCTTTATATTTAATTTTCAGCTGTTTGATTGAGATATGCCTCTGTATGGTTTTGTGTTTATTTTGCTTAGAGTAGATTGAGTTTCTTGGATCTGTGGGTTGATATTTTTTGTCAAATTTTGAAAAATGTTTAAAGTAATTCTTCTCCCACTATTTCTCTTTCTCCTCTTCCTCTGGGACTCTAATTATATGAATATCATCCCACAGTTCACTGATTCTCTGTTCATGCTTTTAGGCCTTTTTCCCCCCTGTGTGCCTCAGTTGTATAGTTTCTATTGCCCTATTTTCAAGTTCACTGATTTTTCTCTTCTGCAATGACCCGATTGTTGTTAAGCCCATCTATTAAATATGTAACTCATATATTCTAATTTTTATGTCTATAATTTCCATTTGGTTATTTCTTCTTTCATATCTTTCTCCTTATTATGCTCATGTTTTCTTTAAATCTTTGATGTATTTCTGACAGATGTTTTTAGTCCTTGTGTGCAAATTCCAACATTTCTGTAATTTCTGGTTCTGTTCCTATTAACTTGTTTTTCTCCCACTTAGGAATCAGATTTGTTGGTTTATGCACATCTAGTAAAACTTTTTATTGAATTCTGATCATGGTGGATGCCAAGTTTCTAGATTTTGTTGTCTATAAGTTATGATAAGCTTTGATCTGGTAAATAGTTAATTTATGGATGAATAGGCTTGATTCTTTTGAAACATTTTTTTCTTTTTTGGTGAGGAAAATTCACCCTGAGCCAACATCCATTGCCAATCTTCCTCTTTTTTTTCTTTTTACTTGAAGAAGATTAGCCCTGAGCTAACATCTGTGCCGGTCTTCCTCCACTTTGTATGTAGGATGCCTCCACAGCATGGCTGACAAGCAGAGTAGGTACGTGCCTGGGATCTGAACCCGCAAACCCAGGTCCCCATAGCAGAGCATGCGGAACCTTAACCACTCGGCCACGGGGCCGGTCTCCTGAAACTTATTTTTAAGTTGTGTTAGGTACATCTAGATTAGACCTTATTCTGGAGTCAGAGTAGCCCCACTCCTCACGTGTGAACTTTCCAGGCCTCTGAATTCCCGGGGAGCTCAGTGGGGTCTCTCCAGTCTGGCTAGTTGGAGCTCTAACGTCTCTCAGTCCGGTGTGTTGTCCGAAATCTCTTAGTTCACAGCCCCTTGGCAGGTGTTCTCTGCCAAGCTCATGGAGTCTTGCTGGTGCGTGTATAGTTCAGCATTTAGCCAAACACTCTGTCTCTGTGTAGTTCCCTGCTCTTGGCATCCTTCGTCCCGGATCGCAGACCTTAGCAGCCCTCAGCTCAGATCTCCATCTCCTCCATTCAGTGAGGCTGCTGTGCTCTGTTTCGGCTCCACCTCTCTGCCCGTGGTCTGTAAACTGCACCTAGGCAAGGAGCCAGAGTGACCGTGAGGCTTACCTCATTACCTTGCCTTCTCCCTGGGTCAGTCCTGAGCCTCCTGTTGTCCTGGGTCTACAAACCGTTGTTTCAAATATCTTGTCCCATTTTATAATTGTGTAATATTTTCATCGTTATTCGTAATGTGTTACTTTCCACGCACCTCACGACTGACCTGAAGTCACCAGGCCAGATCAGAGGGTATTATAAAAGATGGCAATGAAGTAGCATCTATTATAAGTAGAATTCATTGGGCAGCCTGGCCCCAAATAAGAATTCAAGTACCCCAAAAAATCTTTTGTATGAAATACTGGATTTTTATTAGAAGTAATGGTGGGGCTTCATCCTTACTTTGCAGAAGCCTTCACTTTACAAAAGGACTAGCTACAAGCAGTCAGCATTCTTCCTTAACCTGTTTAAGAGATTGGAAGGTGACCGTTCGAAGCAGAGGTAGGCGCTGGGCAGCAGAGCCCCGAGTCCTGGAAGTTGTTTCCAGGCGGAGTTGTCAGGAATGATGCTCACGTACCCCTGACGTGTCGCAGCATGTCCTAGCATCTGGGGCCCCCAGGTGAGGCCAAAACAAAGTGAGGGGTGCTGTGGAAAGAAGCATGAAGACCTGGTCTGACTTCGGGCTGAGTTACGCCAAAGAATCTTGAGTGCATCTTGGGAAGTCAGAAACACCATCAAAGACCAGGCAGGGGTTCCAGCCAGGAGAGACTGGCACGTGTGTCAAATCATGGTTCTGGAAGGCTTAGAAGGGGAGTGAACAGGTAAGTCAGCAACGCATGTCGATGCAACAATGAGGAGTAAGTTAGAGCTGTGCTGGGTGTGTGTGCGAACCACCTGCCGAGCTTGTGATGATAAATCTCTGATTCAGGTCTGAGCTGAGGCCTGAAACGCTGCGGGTCCGACAGGCCCCAGGAGAAGCTGCTGCCGTGGGCCCACAAACAGCAGCCTGCTGAGGGAGGAACTTGAGTCTGTGGGTTTGCAGAGGGTGGGTCCTCACGGAGGATCAGCTGACGTTTGTGGCACAGCAGAGACCGTGGCACGAAACCCAGTATTTGTAATGGAGAAAAAGGGTTTGATTTACACAAACGTAGTTTACCCGTGACATTTAATCCTTGAAGCCGCTGCACCTGTTGGGGCTGACAACCACACCTGCGGAGGGGGGTCAGGCGCCAGCATCCCAGAAATCTCAGCTGTGACCCTGGGAGAATTCCCTGCAGAGCCTCACGGAGCCAAAACAGGAGCTGCTCCTGCTTGTTCATTAACCCAAACGCCAGCAGAATTGCAACATGCTTCAACTAAAAAAAAAAAAAAGGCAAGAAAACAACCCTCAAACTCTGTTACCTCTGCCGTAAACTTTTGTCTAGAATATAATCTCCTGTGCCGTGACTACAGGGTAAGTCTAAAGTTTGCTGCTGCAGACCCAGGGGGAGCGTGGCTCGCTCTCACACCTCACAGGTTTTCATGTGTGGCGAGTCTGCACACCTGCTCCCGGGTGCACACGCAGGGCATGTGCACAGCCACGACCTCTGCACGTGTGGAGGACACATCCGCACACTCTTGGATTTTAGACACGGATGCAGAACACGCTTTGGTTGATGTTAACATTATTTCCATATGGTTCCAGCAACCACATGGCCTGGGTTCTTCTCCCCATCACGTTTAGGGAATGAACAATCGTGTTGTCACTTCAGCTTCCTGGAGGATGCTCGGAATGCTCCATTTCTCCTCAATAAGACTTCAGATCCTAGTGAACTCCGGACTTGGGACTGAACGGATGAGCTCACACAGGGAGGACAATAATGAAAGTCCCTATTTATTCGGCATCTATGATATTCCAGGCTCGTGTTTCAGAGACGCTCTTAATCATCACTAACATTCCGCCAGCTGTGGGCATCATTGTTCCTATTTTATGGATCAACTATTTGTAGGTTCCTATTTTATAGAGAAACCGAGGCCGGGGGCAGTTGGAGGAACCCGGTGGCTGTTGGGTTTTGCGTGTTTCATAAATGTAAATACCACCGCCTCCTGCCATGGGGAATGGAGTTTTCGAGAGAAGACAGAACCAAGCCTCTGACCAGCCGGAGTGCCCAGCAACTTCCCACTGACCCAAGGAGGGGACAGCTGAGCCAGGACCCACCTCGATTCCCCACCCGAGTGAGCGGCCCCCTTGTCCTTTCCAGACGGGGACAGCCAGCGGCTTCGGCTTTGTGCGTGCCGCCCTCCTCCCCTCTCCCCGTCTCCAGGCCGCCTTCCACGGCGACTTCATTAGCAGCGAGCTGCTAATTAAATTTCATATTTATGATCAGAAAATAAAATCGTTGGACCTTTTGGAAATAGGATTTTATGAGTTTCAGCTCCGTCAGCTGAGTCAGCAGTCAAGGGCCTGCCCTGTTTAGAACTGTGGTTTCAAGGTGGAGATAAATAAAACAATGAGACCGAATCCTCAGTCGTCGGGCTGGCTGGCCCTGGACGCATTCCGGGGTCTTGGCAGGACAGATATGAGTCTGCTCTGGGAGCATCGTCGGGACAAGGAGCTCCTCTCTGGCAGCCTCCTCAGGGTTTGGAAGGGCCGGGCGTGGGCCTCCTACACCAAAGCCGCTGGTCCAAGTCGGATGCATTTTGTCTCCAGGGTCGCCGAGCTCCAGTGGGGCTGTTTTTGTTGCAGAGCCAGCTGTTTTGTGTTCTTTTTTCTTCTTGCCATACTAGAAAAAATCATTCTTCACCCACAAGCTCAGGCTGAAACCTCGCTGGGTGCGTGTGCGGGAAGCCCCCGGATGCCACTTCCCCTCGCGTGTGACTAGTTCCTGCCGCCTCCTCCGAGAGCTCTCAGCACCCTTTCCTCCCTGGCCTCTTCTGGTGGCTGCCCGTGAGAATTCAGCTCCGCCTGCCCTTGGATGCTGGCGTCCCTTGTGTTGCGCCCTTGACCGGCCCAGTGGGACTGCCCTCACCCGGTCACGGACAATTCTACCATCTCTTTTTGACCTCTCCAATGGGGACTGTTTTAGAATCCCAGAGAGCTGGAAGGGACTTCGAGGGCGTGTGCCCCCCCCCCCCCCCGGACATGCTTAGACATCCTTTGCCCTGAAATTCGCCCAACTGGAAAGCTTCCCTTGGCTTGTTTTGATGGGTTTAAGGTCCTTGGTGCCATAATTTACCGTCTCTCCTATCTGAGCTGGGAAGGCTCAGCTCTCTCCATGGGAAGAAGAGAAAAGTGGAGGGGGTGGTGGAAAGATCGTTGTGCGGAGGTATGAGAAGACCGGGATGGGTCTCTGCGTCTGCGGGGGTCCAGGGCCCAGCATTCAATGCCTCCACCTTGAGACCCTCTCCTGCAACATGGAGGGCAAAGCGACCTATTGCACAGAGCGGCTGATGTGGCACCAAAGACCCCTCCCAACTCTGCAGTGCCGTTCCCTGGGGCTCTGACCCCGTAAGGCTGCGTCTTCGCACCCTACTTTCCTTCCGTTGATTCGCTCAGGGCGTCCTCACTCGGTGGACGACGTCCCTCTGGTGCCCACTGCTGAGCAGGTAACAAGAGGGAGGCCCTGACCTTGGGGAGACCCAGCAGGTACTGCCATGTGTTGTGGGCTGAACGTTGGTGCTCCCCCACCCACCCCAAGAACTCGTGTGTTGAAACCCTGAGCCCCAGTGGGATGGTAGTTGGAGGTGGGGCCTTTGGGGGTCTTGGGGTTACATGAGGGCATGATATGGACCTTCCTGGTGGGATTAGTGACCTTAGAAGAAGAGGAGGAGACGCCAGGACTCTCTCCCCATGAGTGCACACGGGGACAGGCCGTTTGAGGACACAGCGAGAAGGTGCCACCTATGAACCAGGAGCTGGGCTCAAATCTGCCAACTCCCTGATCTGGGACTTTCCAGGCTCCAGAACTATGAGAAATAAATGTTTGTTGTTTAAGCGGCCCAGTCGGAGGACTAGATATCATGTGACCTCGGGCAAATCCTACAGCCTCTCTGAGCCTCGGTTTCCTGGTGACGGAGGCAGCTGCCACACAGGACTTCTGGGGGAACTGAAGGAGATGCGGTTGAGCAGGGCTCCCCTCCCATGGCGTTCCTGTAGGGACAGCTTTCAGAATGAGAGGCCGAGAACGAGGAATATTTAAGGATCTAGCATCTTCTGAGAGGTCCTCCGAAAGCTCCTCCCCTTTCCAGAGTGTGGGGCGGGCTACCTTCTCCCCGCTCATTTCAGTTCAAGCCAACGATTATGCAGTGAGCGCCTAGAACATGAGAGGATGACCAGGAGATGCCGAAAACTTTCGGTCCCCGAGAAGGAGTCTGTCATGCTGAGCAGAGCTCCCGGAGGGGAGGACATGTGGCTTCCCGAGCGCTCACCGCATGCAGCCGCCGGGCTCACGTCTTCCAAGCATCAACTCTTCATCCTCACGCCCCCCCTGCCAGGTTGGCGCTGTCACTGTCCCCATGTGACAGAGGAGAAATCTGAGATTCGGAGGATGTGCCAGAAAATCTCCCTCTGCTCTGCAGCCCTACCCCCATGTGCTGTGCCCCGAGGTAACCTGGAGAAGCCCCATCTGTGGGCTCCCTGACCTTTGGCTTCTGCTTGGGTTAGGCTGATGGGAGTGCAAAGGGAGGACAGAGGTGAGGCATTTAGTCCCCTGGGGGTGGCCATGCCCCTCTCACGAAGGCTGGCCTCCTGTCCTGCAGCCCTCGCCGTAGGATGAGTGTCTGCAGGCTGCAGTGCCCACTGTCTCCCCCCGCCCCTTCAGTCCAGGGAGAACTCCCCAGGTGGCAGCCCCAGGGGACAGTGCTCACTAGTCCATCTTGGCCCCCTGCCACACCTTTCTGGACTGTCCCTACATTACACTCTCCCAGACCTACCCTTACAACACCTGTTTGCTGCCAGCCCCTCACTGAAACAGGTCCACGTCTTTTTTTTTTTTTTTTAATTTTTATTGAGTTAATGATAGGTTACAATCTTGTGAAATTTCAGTTGTACATTATTGTTTGTCAGTCGTGTTGTAGGTGCACCCCTGCACCCTTTGTGCCCACCCCCCACCCCCCCTTTCCCCTGGTAGCCACTAATCTGTTCTCTTGGCCCACATTTTTAAATTCCTCATATGAGTGGAGTCATACAGAGATTGTCCTTCTCTCTCCGGCTTATTTCACTCAACATAATTCCCTCAAGGTCCATCCATGTTGTTGCAAAGGGGACGATTTTGTTCTGTTTTACGGCTGAGTAGTATTCCATTGTGTATATACGTACCACATCTTCTTTATCCATTCGTCTGTTGCTGGGCACTTAGGTTGCTTCCATGTCTTGGAACAGGTCCACATCTTGCCAAGGTCGCCCAGCTGGTCAGTGGTGGCTGCCGCGTCCTGCCCTTAGCCCTGCCTGGGTCTTGTCTGAAGGTGCCCAGGGAGGAGGAGAGCATCTGAGGTGAGGGCAGTCAGGGAGGGTCTCATGGAGGAGGAGGTGTTGCTGAGGAAGGGCCTGGGCTGGATAGGAGTTTGACTGGGAGACATGGATGGGAGATGTTGCAGGGTGCACCCTTTTCCTGAAACCACCGTGACAAATTACCATGAACTGGAAAGCTTAGAACAAAAGAAATTTATCCTCCCACAGTCATGGAGGCCAGAAGTCTGAAATCAAGACAGGGCTGTGCTCCCTCCAGAGGCTCTAAGGAAGGATCCTTCCTGTCTCCTCCAGCTTCGGGGGGCTCCCGGCATCCCTTGGCTTGTGGCCGAGTCCTCCATCTCTGCTTTCATCATCACATGGCCATCTTTCCTTTGTGTCTGTCATTGGATTTAGGGCCCACCCTAATCCAGGAAGACATGTTAACTGAGTTCATCTGCAAAAACCCTATTTCCAAATAAGGTCGCCTTCTGAAATTCTAGGTGGACGTGGGTTTTGGGGGGCGCTGTTCAACCCAGTGCATGTGAGAAGGCGTAAGAGGATGAGAGATCCAGGGGGAAAGAAAGAAGGAGCCAGACTGGAGGAGGGGATGTGTGGGGTGTGCAAAGTAAGGGACGGTGTTGCTACTCGGCGAGTCGAAGGCCTGAGTTTACAAAGCCTAAGGCCCAAGTGTCGACGAGGCAGGAACTGGAGCTCTCGCCCCTCCTGGCGGGAGGATAGGTGGGCGATGGGGCCACTTCGGGAAACGGCGCGGCAGTGTCTTATGAAGTTAAGCATGCCCCTACCGTGTGAGCAGCAGCCCCCTTCCTAGGTATTTACTCCAAAGAGATGACAACCTATGCCCACACGAAGATTTGTCCAAGAACATCCCAATAAGTCACTTTGGGAAGCAACCCCACTGTCCATCAACAGGTGGACGGATAAACAAAATGGAACGTATATCCATGGAATACACTCAGGATCAAAAAGGAGCAAGCTGTTAACACCGCAAATAGCCACACCTCAGAGTGCTGAGCGGAGCGAGCCAGCCCCTAAAGAGAGCTTGCTGTGCTGTCCCATGTTTCTGGGGTCCAAGAAAAGGCAGCCGGGATAGAAATCACAGTGGTGGTTGCCTCTGGGGGTCGGGGGTGGGGAGTGGGATGAAAAGGGCCATAAAGGAACTTTCTAGGGTGATGGCCATGCTCTCTTTCTGGATTGGGGCTTCACTGCATAGCTGTCTGCTTTTCCAAACTCAATGACCTATGTGCTTAAGATGCATGCAACTTACTGATCGCACCGGCGTTATTTTTAAAAAGGAAAGGGAACAGTAAGTTTCTCATGATGGATGCGGGTCAGGAAATAGAGAGAAATGAGGTTGAAATGGTAGATTGGGGCTCTGTGGTCTGGGGCCGTGGAGCATTGGGCAGAAACTTGTGTCCAGCCTCATAGGCATGGAGCGGACGTGGCAAGCTTCCAGGAAAGGGGTCTGGGCTGATCTTTCTGGATCACCTGCGTGTGCAGGACACTCGGACAGGCGACTTTCACGCATCAGTTCCGTCCACCCACCCGCGACTCTCTCGCTCTCTCCCTGAGCATTGTGCTAACCCATCCACGGTGAAGTGTCTATACCACAGGGCCTCCCAGGGGAAGGGTGTGATCAGAGCTGTGCTGCAGCCTGCAGTGTGAGGTCCAGCTGGAGAAGGCAAGAGAGAAGACACAGTTGTCAGAAAGGCACTGGGTCAGTGGTCCAAGGTGGCTGCTGGGTGGGGGCGGCCAACAGGGGGAGTCGGAGATGTCGGGAGGAGAAGAGTATGATGGTGCGTTTGGCTCTGGGCAGCTCGGCGTGGAGCTTGCGGAAGCATCTTCCCTGGAAAGTTCTAGGCCCCACACTTCCGCCAGCTGGCCTTCAAAGTCAGGGGACTGTGGTATCCTAGGCGAGGTGTCCTGGTCGAGGTCGGGCACCGCGGCAGGGGCCAGCAGGAAGGGCAGAGCTGGGTGACGCTGGGGTCCTGCCCACTCCTCTCTCCCCGCTAACCCCCCACCCATGCTCGCTGCCCCCCCAAGGGCAGGCATGGCCCCGGCTCTCTGCAGCACCCCGCCTGCCAGAGAGACCACAGTCCCCTCCTCTTGTCTCAGCCTCCCCCCTCCATGGAAAGTCACCCACAGACTCTGCTCAGAACAAAAATAAAAAGGGAAGTATGGCAGCCCACCGCAGCCCCCACCTCTGCCCCTGCTAAAAATAGCGGTGGCCTCTGAGTAGGGTGTCGTGTGGGCTTCCGGGGGCGGCCGTTGCTCCCTGCAGCATCATCGTTTTCTGGGGCCCGGCAGGCGATGCGCCAGAAGAGAGGGAATTTGAGAGGACCCCGGAGAGACCTCAAGCCAGACCCAGGGCAGAGCCAGTTTGCAAACGCGTGAGTATATTTCCCAGCTGGCCGGTCCTTTTCCTCCGAGGCACGCGTGTGCCGAGCTCGTGAAGCCCCATCCTTGTTCAGGGAGAATCTCCTGCCCCAGGTCAGGGGGCTGCTGTGTGACCCCCGCTTCCCGCCACCATTCCCTCTTGCTCTTGTCCGAACCCTGTGCTCTGATGGCATCATGCATGTTCCTTTTCATTTCTTAATTCCTTAAACAACACAGTGGACTCTGAACAGCTGGTGCCGGGCCAACTGTTTTATGCTGTAGCTTGATTGCACAGACTGTGGAATTGAGCCCAGAGAAGGCTGTCAATAAATGCCTGATGATCGATTCGGACAGAACGCTCCTGTTCCTACGTGCTGGTTTTTTCTAACTCTCTTTTGATGGAGGACAGTGCAGAGGGCTGAGGAGTCGGGGGTGAGTGCACAGAATGCATTCTTGTTGAAGGAGTGAGATGCCCATGGCCCCAGCTGGGTGGAGAGGAAGTGTGGGCAGTGTCTGTTTCCAGAAGCCAGGGCCCTTGCCTTTATCTGAATCTCGCAGCCCCGGAGCCTTGCCCTCTCTGGGTTCCCTGCCCTTCCCCTGGGATCACCTTTCAATCAGTTCCTCCTTGGAGGGTTATTAAGATTACGTTTGCAAGGAAGTGAGCCTTTTGCTAAAGGTTATCCAACAGTTAAGCCAAGGCCGGGGTGGGGGGCGGGGGGCTGGGGGGCCCTGCCCTCAAGCAAAATGGAATGAGAAAAAGATATTGGAGAGCAGAAGCAAGCAGGACACCTTTGATCCGGAATCCAGGGAAAAGAGGCACAGCATGGGGTGAATGGCTCAGCAAGGAGGCAGAAGGACCAGGACCCCCAAGAGGAAGTCACCCCCCACCCCTCCCCACCCCCGTATCTCTTGGAGGCAGCTGAATGAGACGCTTCAGGAATCCATGAAGTCCTGCAGGCTTGAAGAAACTTTTGCAGCCCCTGGGGATCCTTGGCTTACCGGAGGCTGTAGTCTACTTCTAGCGGGGCAAACTGACGTCACGGGTTTGAAGAAGTCAGCAAGGTCTTAGAGGCATCCTTTAAACACAGTGCTAAATTGGTGGTGCCTCAAAGTCACGCAGTGGGTAACATCCCTCGATGCAGAAATTTCACCACCTGCCGGAGGAAGACGCCCTGCCTGGCCTGCAGCGTCCTTGGGTAATGCGGGGCGGCCAGCCTTCAATCCCGGCTTCGTACGTGGACTCACTCGGAGCTCCTCAGCCACAGGCAGGAAGACATCAGTGATGGTAAAAGCAGCCGGGTACCCCCAGCCTGCTGCTAACGAACCTTGTTCCTGACAACCTCGAGTCTGTACTGATCTCCGGCGTCTGGGTGCAATTTTGATGGGTGCCTTATGTAATTATTGGTGATTATATCATTCGGCACACGCCAAAAAAAATGGCTTTCTGGTTTGCACCTGATTTATAAGCTTTCGCTTACACAGCAAGAAGCTAGAGATTATCTCTGACATGAATATTCCCAGATTCCTGTCACTGTTACTTTCAGATTCTCCGTGAAGTGTTTCCATCACAACCGTGCAGGAAGGGTAAGACATCGGAAAAACCCAATCTTGTATTTGCCGGTGCGTGGTAGTAGGGAAAATGAAAAGACACGCTCACCAGCCAACAACCAGGACAAATTCATTTAAAGATACTTTTACGCAATAGATGATTACAAGAGAGCTAGGGAGCGCTCCAGAGCTCTCCCCTGAGAAGGAAAATCGGTGTATTTTGAGATGTTTTGCGACCTCCTCTCCCTGACTCCGCTTATCTCGCAAAGATACGTGGAAAATGTGAGTCTCAGTGTTTCTATGTTTCCAGCTCTCTCACGGCTTGAAAACAGGTGAGCTGGCCTAAGGAAAATTACTCAAGTTCACATGCAAGTTGCCCACCGTCTCAGGAGCTCTTGGGAGCAGGGATGTGACGGACGCATGGATGCTGAGCCAGAAGGAGCCCCTCCTGGCCAGACTCTGCTTTCCCCCTCCACGCTCCTGCGCTCAGCCTGCCCTCCCCAGCCCCTCCACCATGCCTCCTCCCTTGACAGCGTCTTGCTTCATTTCTCTTTCCTTTTCACAGCTGTGCACCTGCGGGTACTAAATAAAACTGCTAGTTCTGGTTCCCTTTTCTCTGTCCTCTTTCTCTCTTCTAACCCTCCCCTCACCTGCCTCTGCTGCCTCTGCTTCTCTGTCGTCTTTTCCTTGATGCAGCAGCCCGCAGAAGTCACTATCTGGATTCCCACGTCCGCCAGAACCTCTGGTTTGAAGAGCCACTGGAGCGCTACAGTGGAGAGTGAGTGTGCTTGCCTCGCGGGGCCCCAATCCAGCCTCGCCCCGGCTCCCCTCGCCCGTGATGCCCCCTCCTCAGGCCTCGATTTTGTTATTTCTTCATCAGAGTTGTTGACGCCTGCCCGCCAGGGCTGTCTAAGGAGTTGGTCTTGGTTCAGGACCCAGCACCGCATAGGCACTCAAGCAATTGTAGCTGTTTTTATTTTATTCTACTCTATTGATGGAGGTGACCTTCACATAACACAAAATGCACCACTTTAAAGTGGGCAATTCGGTGGTATTTATCACATTCACAGTGTCATGCGACCACCACCTCTGTCTGGTTCCAAAATATTGTCGTTGCCCCCGGATAAAACCCCTTACCCATCGGCAGTCACCACCTCCATGCTCCTCTCCTCCCACCCCTGCTCAGCGCCATTCTGCTTTCTGTCTGTCTGGATTTGCCTATTCTGCACATTTCATATAGATGGAATCGTGCAATATGTGGCCTTTGGTGTCTGGCTTCTTGCACTCAGTATAATGTTTTCAAGGCTCCTCCACGTTGTAGCCTTTTTACGGTTGAGTAGTATTCCATTGCACGAATAAGGTGTCTTTACTTTAAGGGTAACCGGAGAGGATAACTGGGCAGAGGAAGGTGGGAGAAGCAGGAACCTTGCTCGGCGCCGTGATGCAGCAAGGATGCCAGAAGCAACCCATGGGGGTCTCTGCCCATCACCCTCGCCCACCCCACAGGGCAGCTAGGTCTTGTGGTGGAGCCTGAACTCCGAGCGGCCCCTCCGAGGGGCACGTCGGAGACACGAGCAGCCATGGCCAGCCTTCCCGAGCTGTCGTCTGGCTCTGCACTGGGTACATCATAACAATTAATTACAGCCAGCCGTTGATTATCAGAAGTAATAGGGGACTAGAATAACACAGAGCTAATTGAAATACGGGGCTGCGGAGATGGTAACGGAGGGGGCCTCGTTCCATGAGAGAGCTGTTGATTCTGTAGTTAATTATGAGTAAAGAGACCCTTTCGGAGTCCCTCTCTTCCTCCTTCTCTCTCTCTCCCTCTCAGAAGCCTAACGTTTTATTGCAAGCACAAAGCTATTTTGGTCCCAACATAGTGGATGCTCAGTTAATGCATTTTAATGGACTTGCTCCCTTGCCGTCTCTCTGGCAGAGCATTTCAGGAGAGAAGATCGGACTGGTTTAGATTTCGCGTCTGCGCCCGCCTAATCTCGCATGCAAACGCTCGCTGTTGTAATAATTGCGATCATAAGAGAGCCGGGTGTAGGCATCACGCTTTGTTCTTCTAAAAACTTCTGCGGTAAATGGCAATGTCTCCCCAAGACATGCAGGAGAGGGGAAAACGGAACAAATCAGGCATCTGGAAGCTCCGCAAAGTGGGTCGTCAGTCCCGGCAGGGTTGGGGAGATGGGGTCGCTGTTTCTGGCTTGCCCAGGAGCCCTTTCCTGGACGGGCAGAGGTCCTGAATAGCGAGACACCTCTCTTCTTTTCCGGCTCAGTTAAAAACTAAAAGTCAGTGCTGTGTCCTCTAACTTTCCATCAGCGGTGCCTCCGTCCGTCACCCCTTTTCTCCCGGGAGGCAGGGCCGCGGTCTAGAGTAATCCTAGGGTAGCCAGCAGAGGACCACACGGGACTTGCAGAGAGTGGCTCTTCTAGCTCTTTGGCACTACAGCCGTCCTTTCTGAGACTCTCCCTGCCTCCACCCGCGCCGTCTGCTGTGGCTTTTTGTTCCTGAGTCGTTCTGTCCCCTTCTCTGATATGGAGTGAGCGCTGGCTGCGTGTCAGACACCCACAAGTGCAGAAGGCACCGAGCCCTGCTTGCTCAGGACTGTGTCTTCTGAAGGTCAACTGGTGACGAAGCTACCGTCAACCTCCTGCCACCGTGCACAAGGACGCAATGACCTGTTGGGTTGCTCCCAACAATGCCGGCTGGTGTCGGGTTGTCAATTTTCAAAGGATTAGGATTCTGCAAAGCAAGCCGGACTCCAGCACGCCGATGGCTAGAATGGGCCGTCCTTGCTAATGCAGAAGGTCCTTCGGATTCCGCTGGTGCCCCGGGGAAGGAGCACATTGCAGAAATCAACCGTTGCCATAACACTGCGGCGATGTTTGGGACCACCAGCCAATGAAGAGCTCTCCCCAACAGAATGGAGGACCAGCTGGCTTTTTTGCATTTTGCCCGGCGAAGACGGTTTGTGACAAGATGGCCCTGTCTCTGTGGGTCAGAAATTGGAGGGACAACTCTTCTAGACGTCTAATCCGTGACTGATTGAGAGGGCCAGCTAGGTTGGTGCTTAGATCTGAAATGCAGGTGCAGCGAACAGACTGGGTACAAATGAAAGACATAGGGTGCCATCAGCAGGCTGTCGTGGTGAAAGCCTTCGCCACACGCGCCGAGACAGAAGTCTTCTCCGCTGAAGGGAGGAAATACAGCAAGAAGAGAGCCGGCGCTTACCCATCGGGAATCGATCACTTCGTAAATACGAAACGCCTACTTGCGTAAGATCCTTGCTGGGCCACAGGGCGGACGAGGAAATGTGGGATGGGGGAAGATCACAGGCGACATGGTACACACAAAGAGATGCTAACCCCACCCGGTGGGTGAGCTGCAGGTGGGAAGCCCAGACAAAAGGGTTGAAGACAAGTCTTTAAGTTTTTTCTAAATTCTCTTTGAGGTGGAGGTAATTATACGGGACACGTAGGCGGAGACCCTTGTTTCCATCACGAGTTTGCCGCTGGCTTCTGAAGGGTGGCCTATGTGATATTAATTAAGTGCCTGCCATGTGCGCTGCAGCCCCCCTAAGATGTACATGCTGCTTGTCCAATTTCACAGACCAATAGATGGGGGCTCAGGGAGGTTAAGCAGCGTGCCCAAAGCCACACAGCGGCAAATGGTAGGACTGGAGTTGAAACCCAGGACTGTCTCCCTTCGGAAGCCTGTCCTTTCCGCTAGAACAGAGGGAAGCTGTCAGTTTTATCTGTTTGTGCAAAGGTTTCTTGGTTTGACTCTCTTTTTGTTTGATCAGAGTTCCTGCCATCCTTCCCCCATGGCCGCTATGTTTTGGGGGTCGGGGGGGAACGATGTCACTTCACAACGTATTTGAACCTCCCAAGGGCGGGAGGTGCGTCTTCCTTGAGTAGGGTGCCCTGCGCGTGCAACCCCAGCATCCAGTTCTCTCAGCCTGCAACAGAAGGGGTCTTCAGAGGCAGCCCAGCTTAACAGTCACTCTCCCCCGGCCCTCACGCCAGCTCCCTCTTTCCTCTGCTGCCCGGAAATCTGCCCACTGAACTAATGGATGAGAAAGTACAGACTGGCCTCCAGCCTTGAACACCTCGGGGTCAAATAAGGAAGTCTGAGGTCTACAGAGAACCCAGGGCTGCCGCCTCCTGCACCAGCGTTTCAACCAGCCCCAAAGGCTTTTCGAGAAAGAGGCTCTGGGATCCCCGTGCAGCCCCGGAAAGCCAGAGCTTCGTGCCACCTCCTCCCCCGGGGGCTTCTCTGCTGCGGCTCAGGTGACCTTCCTGGTTTCACTTGTTGGCGTTATTTTTGGACAATGATGGGAGCGTTCAAGAACTGGAGGCGGAAACTCCCCAGCCCCCATCACTGCCACCCTGTCCCCATAGAAGAAAACCTGAAATTGCATTTTTCCGGATCCTAACCTCCTGGTTGATTGAAATCCTTGGCAGAGTTATTTTCAAAACACATGGAAATGTGTCGAGAAGCATCCCCGCGTTTTCCTGTTCCCGTGAAAAAATTCATAAAATAGACGGCCCCCCAACTAGAAATGGGTTTAAAACGGATGGCCGCATCACTTCTAAGTACATTTTCAGAGCGTCTCATAAATGTGGGAGCGGGGACTCCAGTGCTCGGCAATGTGCCGCTGCGGCTGGGGCCTCAAAGGATGGGTGCAATGCTCTGGGACCAGCTCTGGGCCCCGGAGATAACTTCTTCTGAGCTGCAGGTGGCGACCCCGTGACCCGCTCTGCAGCCCCCTGGTGAATCGCTGAGCTGTGCCTCTGATTTGCATGCTCTGAGCCTACGCTTACCTTTGAAGTCTGGGCCGGGCCAGGCTGTCATCCCAGCTGGCTTCGCCCTCCTCTCTCTTTTCCACCGGTCACCGCTCCCGTCTTTCTCTCTCTTCCCTCTTCTTCCTGTGAATCTTCAGGTTTCTCTTTCTCTGCCTCCTTAGTCGGCTCTGAACATCCCTGAGCTTGTTGCTTGTGTCTTATTCTCACTTGTCCCTGTCTTTTTTTTCCTCCTGAACCTGCTCAGAGTCAGCTTCTTCCTTTTTCTTACTCTTCTGTCTTGTGCAGCTAGTAATGCTTGATGAATCAAGTGAGTGAGTGAATGAGTGGAGTTCCCACTCTCCGGCTTCAAGTCTGCTCTGAAGTATCCACGTCACCAAACTTTGGGGATGTGCCCTGGGTAGACATCCAAAGGCGTCGGCCCCCGCCTGGTCTAACGTTTTAACCTGTCTCACGCTCCGATGGGATTCCAATGCCAGCCAGGCGAGGGGAGGAGAAGGTAAAAGGGGAAGCTTTAAGTCTGAATGTGGCTCCCGTGGAACCTTCCAGCACTCATTCTTGGCTGCTTTCCAAGTGGGGCTCTTCTTGGATGACACTGGTGACCTTTTCTATGAAATGTAAGGGCCCGACCTTTTCACTTCGAAGATTCCAGGGGCCCCTGGGCTCACCCAACACACTCACCCGCCAGCCCCAAAGGCTTCCGGGAGCAGAATTCTTGTTAATGCTCAAGTTTAAGGCAGTGCCTTTCCCGTGTCCGATTTTGACCCTTCCAGACTGCCTCCACGCGACCCCAAATCAAAAAGTAACTCCTGGTTCCCTCCCACCCCACCCGCGCTAGAGTTTAGCTTCTCTGCAATTTACGCACCAAGATGCATGTGCTGTGTCCCGCTTTGGGGTCGCTTTTGTGCAGTAGGAACCCCAGGTCTCCAGGCTGACCCTGGAAGGAGACACGATCGCTCTCTGAGCAGGTGCGTGGAGAGCTCGCCGCGTGCTGGGCAGCGTGCTCTGCTTCACAGATGAGTGTGACACAAGTCCTCCTCTCAGGGAATTCACAGCAGACATGGAAATGAGTCACTGCACAACAGAGAAACACGCAGGAATGTCGGTCCATGCTCGGCATCCAGGAGGATGTGGAGGGAGTCGGTGCTCCTCTTGGAGGGGTCGGACGGGGCTTCACAGAGCCGCGAGCCTGGGCTGACCGTATCATTTGCTTCTTGGTTGACTGATTGCTGAACACAGTTCTGTGACAATGGAATATTTTTATCAAAAGTCCTTAGGTCGTTAGAGCATTCGATTCAGCAGACATCTCTTGACAACCGACCACATGCTGGAGAGTGTGGCTGCAAACCGAGGCTTAAGACCTGAAGAATTCTAAGAGGGACCGTGGACTTGCCAAGTTATTCCCAGCCCAAATAGGGAAACGGTAGCCAGGACGCTAAAGAGCACGCCCGTGAAAAAGAATTTCGTCGGGCCCACAGATGAAACAAAGGGTCTGTCTTTGAAAGCACAGAGGGCTCCTGAATTGGAATCAGCTGGTGGTCCCAGTGACTTACAGCCCCCTACAGCAAAGGCAGATCTGTTGACCAGCCTTTGAGGACAACCGCAGCAGAGAACATATTTCATTATCGTCGAAGCCAGCCCCATGGCGAGGCTGCCCTTTCCAGGAGTCCGAGAGGGTGACCTCACTCTTGGGTTTGGCAGAGTGGTCCAGCCGTGGCTCCCGGAGACCATCAGAGCTGTCAGTTTGCTGTGTGCATGGCTCTGGAATCCAGACGGCGCAAACGCTCAGGAGGAGCCAATGTGAAAAATTGACATGCATTTCAGAACAATTTAAATCTGTCATTCCTGATTGTGCTCTTTTCGGCAGCTTCTCTGCAGTGGTGGTAGGAAAATGGGAGCTCGAGGTCGGGGGGGAAGCAGTATCCTTTGGGAATGCAAGAGGCATGTGCCCTTCCAAAATTCTTTGTCTCCATGGAATAAGTTTGGGCTGGCGGCAGGCCTGGGGAGGAGGAGGGGTTAAGGTTTGCCATGCCCTTGGCCTCTGGGTTCCGTAACTGTGCCATGCTTCACCCCCCACCAGATACTGACTTCCTACAGATGCTTCAGCCTTTCCTAAAAGGTACCAAGTCGAGACATTTTTATTCCACAGAAACCTTTGGCTCTTTGCCTGGCTCACCTGAAAGTAGATGGCTGGGGCACCTTGAGGAGTTCAGGTATAAGTATTATAGGTAGCCTGGTGCCTGAGGAGATGCCAGGCGGTGGTGGGCGTGCCTGGGCTGAAGGCTGAGAAGCTTGGCTGTAATGTGAGATGGGTGCGTGTGGAATAATGAGATTGACTGAAAAGTGAGGGGTGGCTCAGCATTTGAGGCAGGACCATAGTGGGCAGGTGAGCGCCGTCGTCCTGCCCGTGCATGGCAGGCCAGGGATGGCTAGGCAAACAGACCCTGGTGGAGTGTGGGGGTTCCCGTCTCCTCATGGCATTGCTAACCCCTCAGAGTCACACCACTGTCTGTTTGTGGGCAATACTTAGTCTTTATTGATCACTTGCTTACTCTGGTTTTGTATCTAGAAAAAAGGAGCAGGAGCAAATAGATAAATAAGGCTATTGCTTAGATTGTAGGGCTCAGAAGTCTGTGGCTGGGACCAGCATGACTTTCTTAGAAGGCTTGGAGCTTACTTGTCACATATATCAGTTTGGATGGTTTTCAGCTACAAGTAATAGAAAGAAAATCAGAGTTTTATGCATACTAGGGATTTTTTTCTTCTCGTGGACCAAGAACTCAAAGGTTAGCTTGGACCCAAAGTCCTTGTAGCATCCTATGCAGCCGTACTTAGAGTGTGGCCTTTGTCTTCATGCTCACAAGATAGCTGCTCTGCTTCAGATCATTGCATCCACATTCCAGGTAGGAAGACAGGGGCAAAGAAAAGGTTCTTCTCCCCTGATTCTGCCTCCCTCTAAAGAGCCTTCCTGGATCTCATCCAGAAGCTTCCACGTACGTCTCGTTGGCCAGAATTGTGCCTCACAGCCACCTCTAGCTGCAAGGGAGGCTGGAAATCATCTTTTAGATGAGCACAGTAATGCTCCAAACAAAATCGGGGCTCTGTTCATGAGAGAGAATGGCTATCGGGCCGGCAGCTGGCAGTGTCTGCCACTCGGCTGTGAATTTGAAACGCTAATTGCTGCTTTCAAAATATGTATCAGTGAAGCCCTGCTGATTGCTGTACACATGTAAATTGATGAGAAATATTATCATCACAATATTTCAGGGGAATGAGCTCAGATAGACAGAGGTTAAAAAGTTAACTGGGATGTCAAGGAAGATGCCTGCAGGGGAATTTTCCAGCTTCTTCTCTAAGTGCCCTTTTTGTAGGCATGAAGGGGACTGTGAGAGTGGGGGGAGGTGGGGAGGCACCCAGGAGGGGGTGATCCTGGTCCCTTTCTATGAGCTTTAATTCTGGGGCTATAAACCCTCTAGAGGCTGGAGTGCCGGTGTGTGCCAACGTCTCTTCAGTCCTTCCACGCAGGCAGTAGATCATCCTTTTAAATAATCTTTTTCCTTTTTTTTGCCAGAAGTCCTTTCAATTAAGTGGAGGTTTCATTGGAATAATTAAACCCTCCATCTCCAGCCTCTCGTTCCAATCATCCAGGCAGATCAATTAACCAGAGACGCATTTATCTAACTGACTGTTGACCCCCTTCTGGTTTCAGAGCTTTTGTGCTGGGTCGGCTGTTGGAGAGACGAGGTGTCTGCCTCGCAAAGACAGCTCATTGCCAGAGGGCTGGGTACTCTCTGGATTTGAGGCGATTGCAGCTCTTTGCTTATGTTATTGAGGATTTTATTTTTGTTTATTCACCCAACAAATGTACATTGAACACCTGCCAAGAGTAAGCCCTCGTGCTAAGTTCTCTGGGAGATGCAGAGAGGAGACAGACCTGTGGCAGATAACCTCTCTGAGCCTGTTTCCTCTTGTATAAAATGGGCATAGTAGTGGCATCTACCTCATGGGGTGGTTGTATTAAATGAGATAATCCACATGGAGCATTTAACACAACGTCTGCCTATAACAACCACCATGTACCTTTTCATGGATGGCTATTAGAGGATATACTCCAGCAAAATGAGAGAATAAAGCAATAAAGAGGAGGCTACAGAGCCCAGGAAGCAAGGAGTCTCATTGGTTCGATTAGACACTGTGCATAACAAATGTTAGCTATGATGATTGCTAGTTTAATTAACATAAGATGACCTGGAGTCAGTGGGGGCGGAGCTGGAATCTCCGCTGTGCCACTTAGTGGCTGTGGGATCTCACCCCATTATTTGACTCTCTGATCCTGCATCCTCATCATAAAATGGGAAGAATAAAACCTACTGTTTTGAGCTCCTGTGAAGGTTAAGTGAGGGGACATCTGTGAAGTGCCCAGGACACATGTCTGTTTTATGAAGGGGTGAGCTATCTGACAAGCATTACAAAAGATAGAATGTGGTTAAGTGTGCAGAGAAGGGAGGTAACTGTTGATTCTTTTATTATTTTTCCCCCAAAGTCCCAGTACATGGCTGTATATCCTAGTTGTATGTCCTTCTAGTTGTTTTATGTGGGATGCTGCCACAGCATGGCTTGATGAGTTGTGTGTAGGTCCACACCCAGGATGAGAACTGGCAAAACCCTGGCCACCAAAGCGGAGTGTGCGAACTTAGCCACTACGCCACCAGGCCGACCCCCATGATTCTTTATACTTAAATGCGTTGTCCATATTTCCAACTATTGACATAGTTAATTTTTATCAATTTTTTTCCAAGATAATATATATGTCATGCAGAATTTAAAAAGTAAAGCACGCTTGCAATGGAAAACATCAGTTCTCAAACTGGCCATCACCATCGCCAGTCCTGATCCCCAGAGGCAACCACTTCTAACTCTTCGTTGTCATTTTCTTCTGCTATTTACCTCCTTATTTCTTCCCCCCCCCACCCTCTGCGCCCCCGCACTGAGCTAACATCTGCCAATCCTCCTCTTTTTGCTGGGGAAGACTGGCCCTGAGCTAACATCCATGCCCATCTTCCTCTACTTTATATGTGGGACGCCTACCACAGCATGGCTTCCCAAGTGGTGCCATGTCTGCACCCAGGATTTGAACCAGTGAACCCTGGGCCGCTGAAGTGGAATGTGCGTGCTTAACCACTGCACCACCGGGCCAGCCCCTACCTCCTTATTTCTAAATAACATGCTTGTATTGCTGTTTATTGCTCTATGTGTTAAAAGTCGCTATTTATTGACATGCTGTTAGGTAGGTGAGAATTTAGCTGTCTTTTACTAGTAGTGCACTCCATGCATTTCCCCTCCCTCCATTCTCTTAATACATTTGTATCACAGTTTTGCGCGTTACGTTATCGTGACTAGGTGAATATTGTTCATGCCGAGGCAAGTTGTATGCTGTGATTATGTTGCCTTCCTTGTCTTTTGTTTTTTCCTGGAATTAATATTGCCTCACTTTTTTTTTTTTTTTCATTTGCTGAGGCTTTTTATGTATCTATCCTTAATTATTTTTTCCATGTACTCTCAGTCCTGTCATTTGCCTAACAATATTATTTCTTAAATTATCAATATATCAGATAACCATTCAGTATTTTTCCAGACAGCCTTCCTCTCGTGCGCCCTCCATTATCCTGCCATAATCTTAGCCAGCTACTTTTTGCTGCATCCCTCTCATCTGGAACTTTCCTTGTTGCTTTGTCCAATTAGATTCTCTGTTTCCTGGGCTCCATACCTTCCTCTTGTATTACTTTATTCCCTCCTTTTACTGGAACATATCCTCCAATAGCTTCCTAGGATATGGTACAGGGGAGATAAACGTCTAGAGTCCTTGCCTTTCTGGAAATAATGTCATTCTATTTTCACACATAATAGTTTGGATGGCTATGGAATTCTAGGGTAAAAAGTATTTTCCATCAAAAATGTGAAGGTACCGCCTCATTGTGTCCCCGCTTCTGCCGTTGCTGTGGAAAGGTCTGATGCCACATTTCCTTCCAGTCCTTTGCATATGACCTGATGTTCTCTCTCTGGCAGCTTTTAGGGTCTTCTCTTACTCCCTGGTGGCCTGAACTCTCATAGTGATGTTCTGAGAAGGTTCTTTTCCACTGATTGTAATAAGTTCTCGAAGACTAAATCTGAAGACTCATGATCCTACATTTGATGAATCCTCTAATATTATTTCTCTGATAATTTCATCCCTTAATTTATGTTGTATGCCCAAAATATTTACAAGAGAGAAAGCATAACCTCTGTGATCTCTTTCCAGGATTTCTATTTATCAGGTATTAGAACTTCTAAATGGACCTCATTTGTCCCCCCTTTCTTATCTTCCTTCTCTTTAAATTTTTTGGGAGACTTCCTCAACTTTATCTTCCAAATTTTCTATTGATTATAAATTTCTGCTACTTCAATTGCTAAGAACTCTTTCTTGTTCTCTGATTGTTCCCTTTTCATAGCATCCTACTGTTGTTTTCTGGATGCAATATCTTATCTAATCTCTTAATGGCATTTAATTATTAGACTGTGTTTCTTTAAGTTTTCTCTCATTCCGTGCGTCGTCTCATTCCTGCAGGTTCCTTGTATCAGTTTGTCTCTTGATGTCTTCCTTTCACATGGAGACTTTCCTCAAACATCAAGTGACCCTCAGCTCTCTGTTTTTCATTCTTCAGTGGGAGTCAGCAAAAATAGCATGGACAAGTTCTGCTTGCCAACTAATGGGCTTCACTGTCGGGTGACTGGGCACCGACCCATGGTGCTTGAATGACACCAATGATGGGGAGCTCATAACTCACTAAGCAGTTGATTCCTTTTTGGAGAAGCAATATTCTTTTGAACCCTGAGCCAATATCTGCCATCTTAGGACTTGGTTTTAATTCTGTCTTGAGCTTGTGTATTAAAAGGGATATTTCAGGGAACTTTTTTTTTTTAATTTTTATTGAGTTAATGATAGGTTACAATCTGGTGAAATTTCAGTTGTACATTATTGTTTGTCAGTCGTGTTGTAGGTGCACCACTTCGCCCTCTGTGCCCACCCCCCACCCCCCCCTTTCCCCTGGTAGCCACTAATCTGTTCTCTTTGCCTACATGTTTAATTTCCTCGTATGAGCGGAGTCATACAGAGATTGTCTTTGTCTATCTGGCTTATTTCACTCAACATAATTTCAGGCAGCTTTTTGTACATACACTTTCTGGTTAGAGTTCTCTCAAAGGTAAACTTAAAAAAAAACAAAAAGGCAATTCTAGGGGCTGTATAGTAGGAATTAAGAGGAAGTAAGAGAACCTTGGGTCCAAATCCTGCCTCTCGTGATGATTATATGCCTTTGAACATCTCCCAGGCTTGATTTTCTTGGCTATAAAATGGTGGTGATGATAACAATAATAGTAATGATACCACCTAGCTTGAAGAGTTCTGGAGGTTTCTCAGTTATGCTTAGCAAAATGCCCGGCACATAGTAAATACTCTCTAAATATCAGATGCTTCAGCCAGATGAATGTTACACCTATCCGTCAAGCCCTCAGGAGACGAACCCTGTACCTCTTCCCCGACCTTAGGACCAAGTTCTCGAGGGCGTAGGCCAGATTCTAAGGGTGGAAATAGAAACGCCCGCCTCGTTGCTGGTTGTCTCGTGCCTCGGTTTTCCCAGCCTATGTTGACACGTTGGGTAGTCGTACAAACCTGTTTTCCTCTTCTTGCAATTAAAATCTCTCTTACACTTAATTTTTAAAAAGCCTTTTCTTCTGCTTACAAAAGAAACACACGTTTCCACTTTTTTAATGCAAATTCAGAACAGTGTCATTTCCCCTTGCCTTTGCCCGTTGGCCTGTGGACAGACCTGCTGCCCTGTGCCGGGGGGCTCGGCCCCGCTCCCCAGCCTGGTCCACGGGGCCCACAGCACTGTGGCCGCTCCGGTCCCAGCCGCGGAGCAGGACGGCCACGAGGAGACCAAGGAGACGGTGTCCTCCAGAGAAGCGTGTCGTCGCCACCTCCCCAGGGCCAAGGGCCTGTGACAGTTCACTTCGATCCAAGCTGACACCCGACAAGAGCAGCTTCTGTCAGCCCTGGGAGCTCTGGTGTCACCTGTGATTAATCCTCCAAGCCAAAACCGAACAAGATCCTGATTAAACAGCGGCGTTCCAGGGTCCCCGTCACTGCCGAGTGGAGCCGCCGCCAGAGGAGGCCCCCGTTACAGGGACCTCCGCAGCTGTCAGGACAGGTGTCAGGCCCTTTGTCACCTTCTCAGGATTTGAGCCTCACCTTCCCCCCGTCCCTGACCTCCCTTTCTCCAGAAGAGGAACTAGCCTTTCCCCATAAACCCACAGCCATCACCGGGCTCCTGGAGTGACCGCTCTGGGCATCACTGAGGCTGTGGCAGTCACCGTAAGGAACACCACCTTGGGGCAATTACGCATGTGCCGTGGCGTGTTCCTGCCCAAACCCACGGCAAGCGGGGGGCCGAGGACATAATTCACAGTGAAGGGAACTCTTCTGGGCTCAGGGGTGCATCGTTGCCTTTGACCTAATGAATTAGTAGCTGATTAGAAGATCTCCACTCTGCAAAGGCTTCTCTCAAAGCTGAGTGAAGACCTTCCACCCTGGCCGAGTGACCCGGGCTCCCACCTACCCTTCTCTCCGTTGCCAGAGGTCTCGGGACCTGCAGCCAGGGGCCTTCCAGGCCGGCCACAGCTGGAACAGAAGCTCTAGCAGCTCCTGGCTGTGGCCACCGCATCACGGTCACCTGGAGAGATGCGCACCTTGGCATTTTCTGGCCTTTTCTTCCCAAGCCGGGCATCGCTTTGATAGCTGAAGGGTTCTCTCGCTGTGACCTCTGCCCTCGCGCCAAGTCAGATGACCTTTCCTTTTACAGATCGCGGCCACCGCAGCTGCAGATCCAGAAGGAGACGGGCTCAGGGAAGGACAAGCCCCAGCCGGAAGGAATCCGGGTCAGGCCTCAATAACGGGAGAGCGGCTACTGTCTGCTGAGCGCCTGCTGCATGCCAGGTACTTCCCGTATGTCAGCTCCTTTATATAAAAAAGCAGCAAGTGAGGCCTAGCTGACACTTGATGGGCGGGCGGAGAGGGGAGGGCTCCAGGCAGAGGGAGGCTCAGGGCGTTCCCTGAGGGAGCCAGAGCTTGGTGGAGAATCAGGGAGAAGGCCAGCGTGCCCCGGATACAGCCGAGGTGAGACGCAGGGACTGGCAAGGCCTCGGGGGTCGAGGTAAAGACTTTATGTAACAGCAGGAGAGGCCACAGGACGAATGTTTTGAATGAATGAGGGAGGGAAGTGAGACCAGCAGCTGCCAGGGTGTCTGTCCAGGGGCAGGCAGCCTCCCCATCCTGTAGGAAGGTGAGCAGAATGGCTCTTCGTGTAGAACCCAAAGACCGACGTGGTCTAGGGTTTGACTTCTTAAGACTGGAAGCCAAATCCTGCTGAAGGTCAGGTCAGAGTTGCCACCGGCTCTGGCTAAGAGTGAGGGGAGGGACGACGCCCCAGCACGGTAGGCTGCTAAAATTCAGGGCCTTGGTGGCTAAGAGCACGTTTCTGGGCCAGTTGTTCTCAAGGAAACTGCCCAGAGCTGGATACCGGCCGCCTGCTTTGGCCCAGGCGACGGGACTGAGTCAGGCCGGGTTACAGCAAAGTGTTTGGGAAGGTAAATACATTGGGAAAGGAAATACATCGAAACTGTGTCCAAGATGTTTTTTTCTTCCAAGCTAGCTACACTACGAATAGTTTTTGCCCGTTAAATCATTCATTCATTCATTTATGTGTGTGTGTGTGTATCTATGAGGCAAAGAACAATAAAATGCCCACTCGTGTCCCGAGCTGAAGGAGTAACATGATTCCCAGGATCACCGAGATCACCTGGGTGTCGCTCCACGTCCCAGCCGTCATGCTGGCCTCGTGGGGGAGCCACCGTTCTGACGTTTCTCAGTCTTTGCTCCTCGGTATAGTTTTGCTGTAGATCCTGAACAGTGTGGCTTGGTCGTGCGTGTTTGGGAAATTTACACAGACAGTCTCATTGTTTGTGCTCTGCTGGGACTGGCCTTTTCACTCAGTGTCACCTCCCTGAGGTTCGTCCATGTGGATGCATGTAGCATATTTCTTTCCCTCTGCGCTGCTGTGGAGTACGCCATCGTTGGGTATACACGTCATTTATCCTCTCTGCTGCACCGGGATGTCTGTGGGGTCCCCCGGTTTTGGGATGCACGATGCCACTGTTGAACGTTCTTGCGTGTCTCGTGCCGTGCGGAGAGGGAGGGAGGGCTGGGCTGCGTGGCACGCGTGTTCAGCCAGTCTAGGTAACCGACGTCAGCCTGTTTTCCGATCCTAAAGTTTATTTCAACCACACAGACGCCTGTCAGTGACTCACTGTTCGCCTTACTCTCTGGCCCTCGAGTGGGAACAGGTGGCCGGGTCACGGTTCCTCACGGCTCGGGTTCCGTGCCACGCAAACTCCAGTCCTTCACCGACAGCTTTAATCTACCTCCCCGTCTACACAGCAAACTCCTGCTCCAAATGCCACCTGCTCTTAAAGAGAGGAACCTCAGAGGGGAGCCTTAGCGTTGGGGAGGTCTGGGCGGGAACCCCACTTTGTGCTCACTGTGTGGCCCTGAGCGAGTTCCTTAGGCCGGTGTTTGTCTTCATCAGCTGGGGCCACCATAACAAGACACCGCAGATGGCCGGCTCCAATGACACTGATTTCTCACCGTTCTGGAGGCTGGAAGTCCAGGATCAAGGCGCCAGCCCGTGTGGGTTCTGGCGAGGCCTCTCTAGCTTGCCGATGGCCACCTTCCCACTATGTCCTCCCATGGTGGAGGAGAGCAGGCTGCCTGGTGTCTCTCTCCCAAGGACACTTACCCCGTCATGAGGGCCGTCCTCATCTAACCCTAATACCTCCCAAAGGCCCCACCTACAAACGCCCCCCCTCCACCCCCCCGCATTGGAGGTTAGAGCTTCACCAGATCAATTTGCGGGGGAGACAGTTCAATCCCTAGGACCTGCCTACAAGGCAGGGATGACCCTGTCCGCCTCTCAGAGTTGCTGTGATAACTAAAGGAGGCAATTGACATACGAAGATGATTGACAGCCCCCGGCACAGGGGCAGTCCAGTATGGAGGGCGTTTCCCGTTCCACTGGTGGGCTCGCTGCTGCCTCTCCCGCAGCCTCCTCGCCCTCCTACAGGTGTCTGTGCAGGCGCCATCTCTTACCACCAAAGTCTGAGCACCTCACAAGGGCGGGGACTGTGCTGGAAAGATCTTTGCATGCCATTCCTCACACAGTGTCCGGTGTATAGTAGGTACTCACTTGTGTTGGGCGCACAGTGGGTGCTCACTCGAGTCAGCCGATGGTGGAGGAATGCCGACCTGGGGATGCACAGGCCTCATCCCTCAGGATGCTCACTGAAGGAGTCAGTTCTTATAAGTTCTACTTACCCGGTGTTTGCTAAGCAGCTGAGATGCACAGGGGTATATTTAAATTAGATCCGAGTTCTGTGATCTCCTTGCATAGAAGGTAGGAGGGCGCCTTTCATCTCTGTTTTGGAAAAAAGGCTTTGCCCTAGGCATTTCCTACCTCTTTTTTTCTTCCTTCTCCCAGCAGAAGCCACCAAAGGCCTGCTGAGGTGGCTGCATGGGCCACCCTGGTCCCCGGAGGAAGTGTTTCTATTGCATTGAACACGCTTGTACCTGGAATGTCACACCAGCTAGTACAACCTCCTTGTTGGTGAAGGGCAGTGAGAGATGCTTCTCGGTGCCATCCAGACCTGCTCGTCTTCCTGCCTCGAGCTGTCATTTAATTAATTCCAGGCACGGGCCTCTGACTCTCCCAAAAAGCATAAACTCCTTCACTCCTGATTCTCAGCTCTCTTGCGCTCCCTGTGCTGAGCAAGTCTGCGTACCAAGTAGATGCATTTGTTAGTCAAGCTTTGGACTGCAAATAACAGTAGACCCAACTTAAAATGGTTTAGGGCAAAGGGCATTTATTATCTTACATAGGAAGGAGTCCAGAGGGATCCAGTGTTGGTTGATTTAGTGTCCAAGAGGTGACATCATGAAGAACCCAGGTTCTTCCCATCTCTCTACTCTGCCATCTTGAGGGTGTTAGCTTTTGTCCTTAGGTAAGTCCTCAGGTCACAGGATGGCTGCAGTGACCCCCAGCATCACACACAGCTTCACACACTAACATCCAAAGGCTCGATGACAGTGTTGCTTCCTTGCATTCCTGTCAAAGATCAAGGAGAAAAGCACCAGAATTGCCCCCAGCAGACTTTCCGGTAGGTTGCAAGGGCCATAAAGGGCTTCATGTACCTGTCTTAAGCCACTGGTAGAGACCAGATGAGACCCAGCCTTTGCAGCTCAGAAGCTGCCTGGCCTCCTTCAAGCATGAGGCCACTTGATTCCTGGGGAAAAAATCAGGATCCCATAAGTAGGCAGAGCAGGGGAGAGATGTGGATAAACTATGGCGGCGTCTGCCTCCTGTTCAATACACAATTTGTCGAGTCAAGTTCTTAGGGTGGTGAGTCCTTAAAAATAGTAAAGGGAAGTCCATTTTCCTCTGTGAGTGGAAATGCTCGTACCAACACATTGTCAGAGTGAGCGACTGCGGGGGGCATCTTCGTGCTGCACTGCCCCCACAGGAACTGGACGCGGGCACCCAGAGAGGGACTCCCGCCACTTCTTGTGGACCCTTGGGGTCTCTCAGTGCAGCTCCCCTGGGCAGACCTGCCTCCTCTGTCCGCCTCCACCTTCCCCACCTCCACAGCCTCGACCTCCCTGCGTCTCTGCTTTACTATGCCACAGCTCCAGCCTCCACAGCCACCTTGTAGCTCAATTCCCCACGAGCGCTCACCCGCCCCACTGTCTCTGTGGCCCATATGAAACCCCCAGCCTACGGATCGGTCCTCCTTGGAGCAGGTCAGTCAGCTGGAGCCAGAGGGTTTATCTGGCACAAACAGGGTATCGGGGCCATGGCCTCCTGAGAGCATGTGAGTCGAAAGGCAGATAGTGGATACTGGTGTCTCTATTGCTCTAGACTTGGCTTCCATCTCTGTTAATTTTCACAAGCCCACCCCCACTTCAGATGCCAGTTGTAAGTCCCAGGGGCCACCCAGACTCTCAGTGAACAGCTATAACTCAGGGATTCCCACAGCCCCTTCATCAGGTTCAGTAATTTGCTGGAATGACTCACAGAATTCAGGAAAACCCTATATTTATTATAGTTTATCTTAAAAGGGTACAAATGAAAAGCCATATGAGGAGGTGTATAGGGCAAGGTCTGGAAGGGTCCTGAGCTCAGGAGCCTCTGTCCCCGTGGAGTCAAGGCATGCCACCCTCCCAGGACATGTGTGTGTTCAAAAACTTGGGATCTCCTTGAACCCCATTGTTTAGGGACTTTTCTCAAGGCTTCCTTATGTAGGCACGGTTGATTAAATCACTTACCAGTGATGATGGAACTCCATCTCCCGCCTCGCTCCCCTCCCCAGAGTAGGGGTGTGGGGCTGGAAGTCATAACCTTAGAATCACTTGCTTGGTTTTTCTGGCAATCAGCCCCATCCTCAAGCTATCCACGGGTTTCTTAGCCAAAAGTCATCTCATTACCATCCAAAAGATGCTCACACTCTGGAGATTCCAAGAGTTTCAGGAGCTCTGTGCCAGAAACCGGGGACAAAGACCAATTTTTTTATTATTATTATACCACACGTATGTGTTCTGAAATTTACTTTGTTTAAAACCATGTGTCTTGGAATGTCTCCATGTCACCATATCCCTTTAAAATGTTATTCCATAGTACAAAAGGATCATGGAATACCTACTGATGGATGTTTAGCTTATTTCCATTTTTCCCTATTACAAATGGTGCTAAATGTTCAAGTAAAAACTTGGGGGGAAATTAAATATCCATCAATAAGGAAATGGATAAATAAATTATGGTATATTCATGCAATGGAATAATATATAAAACAGTTAAAATGAATAAATCAATTGAAATTCAGAGGTTGTTGGAATAGATTAAAACAGCAGCAACAGGATCGTCTATATTCTGCTACAGGAGAAAAACCTTAGGTCCAAAGGTACAAGGAGGTTGAAAGTACAAAGAGGTTGAAAATAAAAGGATGGAAAGATATACTATGCAAACAGCAAGCATGAAAGAGCTAGAGTGGCTAATATCAGATGCAATGGACTTGAGGTGTTACTAGAAATAAGAAGACATTTCCTAATGATAAAAGGGTCAATCCACCAGCAAGTCATAGCAATCATAAGTATATATGCACCTAACAAGAGAACCCCAAAATACACAAAGCAAAACTGACAGAACTGATGGGAGAAATACACAACTCAATGATAAAAGTTGGAGACTTAAATACCCTACCATCAATGATAGATAACAACTAGACAGAAGGTCAGTAAGAAACAGAAGACTTGAAAACACTAGAAATAAACTAGATCTAACAGGCATCCATGGTACGCTTTACCTAACAGCAGCAGAATACACATTCTTCTCAAGCACGAACTGGAACATTCTCCAAGATGGTTCAGACTAGTGCATAAAACAAGCTGCAATAAATTTAAAAGGACTGAAATGTTACAAAGCACATTTTCCAATCACGGTGGAGTTAAATTAGAAATCAGTAAGAAAGATATTTGGGAAATTCATAAATATAGGAAAATTAAATATCATATTCTTGAAAAACTGAACCAAAGAAAAAATCACAGAAGAAATTAGAAAATTTACTTTGAGATGAATGAAAATGAAAATGCAACATACCAAAACTTAAGGGACGTAGCTAGAGCAGGGCTCAGAGGGAAGTTTATAGCTATAAATGCTTATGTCTAAAAGGATCTCAAATCAATAACCTAACCTTCCACCTTATGAAACTAGAAAAAGAAGAATAAACGAAGCCCAAAGCAAGCAGAAGGAAGAAAATAATAAAGATTAGGACAGAAATAAATGAGTTAGAGAATAGAAAAGCAATAGAGAAAATCAATGAAACAAAAAGAGTATTACTATCTCTATTATACAAATACAAAAGAGTATTACTACGGGTTCCTTGAAATATCAACAAATTGACAAACCTTTAGCTAGACCTGACCAAGAAAAAAAGAGAGAAGATTCCAATTACCAGAATCAGAAATAAAAGAGAAGACGTTACTACCAACCTTACAGAAACGTGTTGTGAAGGAATAATGTGAACAATTGTTTTCAATAAATTAGATAACTTAGACGAAATGGATAAATTCCTAGAAAGACACAAACGACTGGAACTGACTCAAGAAAAACAGGAAATCTGAGCAAACCTATAACAAGGAAAGAATTAGCAATCGAAAACATCCCGCAAAGAAAAGCCCAGGACCAGATGTCTTCACTGGTGAATTCTACCAAAGAATAGAAAGAAGACCCATATTCACGGGTCATAAGACAATATTGTTAGATAGTAATACTCTCCAAATAGATCTACATATTTAATGGATTTGCCCTCAAAATCCCGGCTACCTTTTTTTTGCAGATACTGACAAAATGATCCTTAAATGTGTATGGAATTGCAAGGGGCCATGAGCAGCCAAAACAATGTTAAGAAGGAGGAACAAGGTTGGAGGACCCATACTTCCCCATTCCAAAAACTTACGACAAATCTACAGTAACGAAGACAGTGTGGGACTGGCATAAGTACAGACATATAGATCAATGGAATAGAACTGAGAGTCCAGAAATAAATGCTTACATTAATGGTCAATTGAGTTTTGACAAAGGTGCCGAGGCCATTCAATGGGGAAAGAATCATCTTTTTAACAGATTGCTCTGGGACTACTAAATATCCACATGTGAAAGAACACAGTGGGGTCCTTACCTCAAAAAAAAAAAAAAGGCCCTTACCTGTTTTGCCATAAACAAAAATTAACTCGAAATGCATCATAGGCCTAAATGTAAGAGCTAAAAGGATAAAACTCTTAGGAAAAAATAGAAATAAATCTTCATAACCTTGAGTTAGGCAGTGGCTTTTTAGATACACACCAAAAGCACAACTGAAAATAGGAAAAATAAATAAATTGGACCACATCGAAACTAAAAACTTTTGGGGGCCGGCCTGGTGGCGCAGTGGTTCAGTTCGCACGTTCCGCTTTGGCGGCCCAGGGTTCACCTGTTTGGATCCCAGGTGTGGACATGGCACCACTTGGCAGGCCATGCTGTGTCAGGTGTCCCACATATAAAGTAGAGGAAGATGGGCACGGATGTTAGCTCAGGGCCAGTCTTCCTCAGCAAAAAAGAGGAGGATTGGCAGCAGTTAGCTCAGGGCTGATCTTCCTCAAAAAAAAAAAAAGCTAAAAACTTTTGGCTACAAATAATACCTTTAAGAAAGTGAAAAGATAACTGACAGAAGGGGAGAAAACATTTGCAAGTTATGTATCTGATAAGAGGCTTGTATCCAGAACACGGAGACAATTGCTACCGCTCAATAACAAAGACAAACCACCCAAATGAAAAATGAGCAAAGGATTTGAATAGACATTTCTCCACACACGAGTGGCCAATACGCACATGAAAAGATGCTCGGCATCACTCGTCATTGGAGAAATAAATAATCAAAACCACAGTGAGATACCACTTCCCACCCACTCAGAGGGCTGCAAAAGAAAAAGACGGACAATCACAAGTGTTGACAAGGAGGTGGATAAATTAGGACCCGCAGACATTGCTAGCAAGGATGTAAAATGGTGCCGCCATTTTGGAAAACAGTTTGGCAGCTCCTCAAAATGTTAAACGGAGACTTAGAAATGGCTCAGTCCTTCCACTTCTCCCTATCTGCCCAAGGGAAACAAAAACATATGTCTGCCCAAAAACTTGTTCCTGACTCTTCATAGCAGCATAACTCATAGTAGCCAAAAACTAGAAACAACCCAACTGTCCATCAACGGATGGCTAAACGAGATGTGGTATGTCCATACAGTGAAAAATTATTCATCAGTAAAAAGAAATAAAGTACTTCAACATGCTACAACATGGATGAAACTTGAAAACGTTATCCTAAGTGGAAGAAGATAGTCGCAAAAGACCACGTGTTGAATAACTCCATTTATATGAAATGTCCAGAATCGGTAAATCTATAGAAACAGAAAGTAGATTAGTAGTTGCCTTTGGCTCGGGAGACAGGTACCGGAATGACTACAAAAGGGTATGGAGTGTCTTTGGGGGGAGATGAAAATTTTCTAAAGTTAATTGTGGGCATCTCCGTCAGTATACTAAAGATCACTGAATTGTTCACTTTTTAAAGGTGAATTGCATGGTCCATGAATTCTATCTCACTAAAGCAGTTTTTAAAAAATGAGTGAATTAGCTCTATATGTACCAACCTAGATAAATCTCAAAAGTGTAGAGAGAAAAAAGCAAGTTGAAAAAGAAAACAAGGAAGCCTACAGTATGAAGCCTTTTGTGTGAAATTTTAAAACCAAAAATCGTGGTCTATACTCTTTCGGGGAAAGATAAATTCTTAGTAAAATATAAAAGCTTGGACGGAAAGGATGTACGCCAACTGCAAAATTTTCTTTCTCTGCCCATAAATAATGTTTTAAACATTTTGTGGCTTCTCCATCCATTGTTTACGTTGAGTTTATAAAGAAATGTATCTATCTATATTCACATCCCTTCCTTCCTTAACTAAAAGGTATGTACTTTTCTCTACTTTTTCTAACTTCACAACGTAGTCTAGCAATCACTGAAGGTGTTTCTAGAGCTGCTCCAGTGGGGTTCTTTTATTAACCTTGTTGGGGTCTCTGTCTAAAAGGAGGAGGGCCAGACATGGATGACTATATGGAGACGCTGAAGGATGAGGAGGACGCCTTGTGGGAGAATGTGGAGTGCAACCGGCACATGCTAAGCCGCTATATCAACCCGGCCAAGCTCACCCCCTACCTGCGCCAGTGCAAGGTCATTGATGAGCAAGATGAAGATGAGGTGCTTAACGCTCCCATGTTGCCGTCCAAGATCAACCGGGCAGGTAACCTGACGAGCCGCTTTGGAGCAAAGGGTGGGCTACCTCTCGTGGAAGCTTCAGGAAATAGTCCTCGGTTAGCTGGACCAAAATGAAGTGTCTCTAGCTCAGGAATTTTTTTCACTGGGGTCCATAGACCTCTGCCCATCGCGTCCGCCACCGGGCTGTTTATGCATAGAATTGAGAGGGTCCGTGAACTTGGGTGGGAGCAAATTATGTCTTTATTTGACTAACCTCAACCAAGATTTAGCATTCCTTTTGGTTGTGAACGTAGGCAGGCAACACATCACAGGAGTGATCGGCAGTACCTGCGACTCTGTCGACCGTAAAAATTACAGACATCTTCATATCCCATTACAGCTGCTGCAGATCTCGCCAAATATCATGCACGCTCCTCTCTCCCTCAGAATCACGCTAGTTATCAGACCTGCCAAGGGATCTTGTTATTTAATGCATTGATACAGAAGTACACTTATTACTGAATCAGAGATGCCATATTTGCTAACTATATCTTATTATAATTGATTTCCTTTGTAATCCAAGGCATTTTATCTGTTTAAAAATATTATTCTGAGGAGGGCGTCCGTAGTCTTTCCCAGGCTGCCTAGGGGTCCATGACACTTGCTCACTTTCATTAGAGGTGATCACTATGGTGTGTGAAACTTGTTTTGGTTTTATACATGTATGTGTGTGTACACACATATATATATGTTGTATCTTTGTGTGTGGGCACGAGGTCACAATGTAGAATATATTTCTTTCTGGGGCTCACAGTTTAAAAGTTCGAAGATCACTGTCCCCCGATAGGACTGGTGGTGAGTGGCTCACCCTCTGTGACTTTTGCATACGTGACAGACATCACTAATCACACCCTGCTTTCCTGCTGAGCTCGGATGTGCCTTTAGACTCCTTCCCAACCCGGCGCTCCAGGCAGCTTCGCCAAACACAGCTGACACAAGATGAAACCTATTTATTATGTCCATCCTAGGGAAAATGTAGAGTTTCAGGACCTCAAGGGAAGAAATATCTGAAAATAAAGTGTGTAAGGAAGGGCCAAGAAATGTAAACGATAAGTGGAACCGGTAGGAGAGACAGTGAAAACTGCTGGGCAGGTTATCTTTAGGATAAAGATGTTTCCAGACTACGTGATAATCCCAAAGAACAGCATGGAGCTATGCCTGCTTCCTGGGACTTTTCCTAGCTCCCCACCCAATTATCCGTCTTCCTTCTCTGAGTCTCAGAGAACCACATATTATTCTGTAATCGTTATTGTATTTCTAACCTCCTTCACTCACAGAAGAGCGGGTGTCTATCTGGGTAATTTTAACCTTTTGGTCAATTCGGAAGCTCCCTGAAACTGTTGGTTTCCTGTGGCTGCAATTCCATTTATCCTGGCTCTACCAACTTCTTAGAGAAAGGAAACTAACACCCACTGAATCCTTGCTGAGGGCCTGGCCCTTTGACTTACATTGTCTGGACTCCAAGACGCAGTTCAGGAGTGACAATGTGATGAGACTGTCTTCTTAGAGTTTTCTTGAGGGATATGAGTCCAAGATAAGACTGGACAAGGAGACTTGAATCCAATCAGATACGTGTTCTTCTCATTGAGTGATGTGGCCTGTCCCCTAGGCCGGTTGTTGGACATTCTACATACCAAGGGGCAAAGGGGCTACGTGGTCTTCTTGGAGAGCCTGGAGTTTTACTACCCGGAATTGTACAAACTGGTGACTGGCAAGGAGCCCACCCGGAGGTTTTCCACCATCGTGGGTAAGTGGCTTTGCCATCAGGAGTATCTGGACTCTAGCAGGAGGTGTGTCTGTGTCTGTGTGTGTGTCCAGTGGGGGAGCAGGTCTAAAGCTATGAATCTGTGACATCAGGACAGTGCCCCTGTGGCCCTTGTGGGACATCAACCACTTGTTTCTGCCTGATGATGAAAGGCAGGTGACAGAGGAGCAAACGGAAATAGGGGCCAAGAGAAGTGGGTGTTCATGGAACATCTCCCATGAATGTTGGTGGGGTGGAACAGACATTCGCACCACCCTCTGGGTCTTGTCCTTGCCTTGCTTACTCTCTTGCCAGTATCCCGTGAGCCAGAGCCCTTGGTCATCTCATCTCCTTGATTTTCTTTCCTAAATATTCCTAAGTTAGTCTTCTCTCCATCTCCATCACTACCCTAGTCCAGACCCCTTCAACCCCATCAACTCTACATCCGTTCCTGCTCTGATCCAACACTTTCCCTACTCCAGGTACCCCTCCCCTGCTTAAAACCTTTCACTGGTTTTCCACTGGTTCCATGTAAAGACCCAGGTCTTTAATGGAGCCCACAAGGACCCCACGTGGTCCAGCCTCTGCTGACACTCCCAGCCTCACCTTTCTGCTTCTCCCCCTCTCCCCGCCCCAGCGGGGCACTCTGGGTTTTCCTTCAGTTCCTCCTTCCTCCCCAGAGGGCCCTGGCAATGTGGCTCCTAGAATGTGTTTCCCCCTCAACTCTACATTTCAGCTCAACCACCAAGAGCCCTCTGCCCCCCAGGCTGGATGTGGCCCCCCTGTTACACACTCTCATAGCCCCCTACACCTTCACTTTGTGAAATCCTCTCCCTCTGTAGTTTTGTGTGTGTGTGTGATCATTTGCTTTTTAATGTCTGTCTCCCTTACCAGACCGTAAGCTCTGCCCAGACCAAGGCTATTTTGCTCACCCTGACTCCCCAGTGCCCAATGGGTAGTGAGAGCTCGGTAAAATGTTGGTGAGTGAATGAGTGAACGAATGACCCCTGCCCGCGTCTGGGACGCCCTCTTCCCCTCGGCAGTCCTCGGGCCTGACTGGGTGCCCCCTCTCCACAGTGGAGGAGGGCCACGAGGGCCTCACGCACTTCCTGATGAACGAGGTCATCAAGCTGCAGCAGCAGATGAAGGCCAAGGACCTGCAGCGGTGCGAGCTGCTGGCCAAGTCGCGACAGCTGGAGGACGAGAAGAAGCAGCTGACGCTGACGCGGGTGGAGCTGCTGACCTTCCAGGAGCGCTACTACAAGATGAAGGAGGAGCGAGACAGCTACAACGACGAGCTGGTCAAGGTCAAGGACGACAACTACAACCTGGCCATGCGCTACGCCCAGCTCAGCGAAGAGAAAAACATGGCGGTCATGAGGAGCCGGGACCTCCAGCTCGAGGTGAGGGGGACGCGGGGGGCCGCTGGGGCGCAAGACCACCACGTGGGCAAGTGCAGACAGGTGCACACAGGCTGCCACAGCTTCGCCCCCAGCTAGGTTAGGGGGCATGAAGGACACGGGGTCCGCGGACCTAGACACACGGTGTGCAGCAACATATGCACGCCAACGCAGGGAGGCTTAGCGCGATGGTTTGAGAGCCGCCCCCCACCCCCGGCCCCCAACCACATCCACTATGCACATGCGCACGTGGAACCAGTAGTGCTTCCTGTCACTGGCTCAGGACCCAGATCCACCATGCGCATGTGCCATGTGCGCACGGATCCAGTGAGCTGCTCTGCTCATTGGGAGCTTGAATCCACCGTGCGCATGTGTGGATGTGAGCACGCAGGCCCTGCACCGTGCGGATCAGGGGGAAGATGGGGGGTCCGGGGGCTTGGGCTGTGGAAAATCGGGGAGGAAATGGACACGGTGCATGAGGTCCTTGAGGCCAGGACTCTGCCCATCACAGCTATATCCACAGTGCTCAGCGTGGCACAGTGGGCTAGTCAATACACTTATCAGTGAACAGTCCGCCAGCCAAGGGATTGGCGTCAAACATGAGTTTACCTCCAAAGTGGAGAAAGGAAAGGGAGTTTGCTTAACTCGTGTGTTCTTTTTATTTATGGAGCGTCACCATGCGCCGGGCTCTTTTCCAGGGATACGTAACTGGAGAGCAAGGCCCTGCTGTCACGGGGCTCACATTCTAATCAGAAAACAAATGCATAAATGCCTGGTAATAGTAAGTGCTATAAGAAGAGGAAAAAAAGAGCATTAGCATAGCGAGTGAGGGATGCGATTTTAAATAGGACGCTCAGGAAAGGTCCCTGAGAAGGAGACACACGGGCAGAGACCTAAAGAAAGGCAGGGAGCCAACCGGGCTGGTCTCAGGAGAAACACAAAGGCCCCGAGTAGGGCCACGCTGCGTATTTTTAAGAAACAGCAAGAGAGCCAGCGGGGCTGGAGCCAAGTGAGCAAGTGGCAGGAAGGGAGGTGGGGGAGATGGCTAGGGGCCGGATCGTGGGGGGCTGGTAAGAACTTGGGAATTTATTCCACTTGTGATGGGAAGTCACTGAAGGATTGAGAGCTGGGGAGTGACAACTGATTTATATCTAGAAAGATCCCTCTGGCTGCTGGGTGGAAAATAGACTCTCAGAATATTTATTAAGCACCTGCCACGTATAAGGCACTGTGCTAAGCACTGGGGGGGCACAAGGATAAATAACGTGATTTCTGCCCAGGTCACTTACAATTTAGTTGAAGCAGACAGATCAGTAAATAGTCCTCTAGAATTCAAGGGAATTGAGTCAGCAGCATAGCGGGCAGTAGAGTGTTTCTGTTAAGAGCATGAGCTTTGAAATCCTACGCATTTGGTTCAAATCTGGCTTCTGGCTTCCGGCTTTACCGCTTAGTTGCCTCTTGGCTTCAGTTTCCTCGTTTGTAAAGAGCAATAATGAAAATAATACCTACGCCCTGGGATTGCTGAGATGCTGCACCTTGAGCCTTTGGCAAAGCGGCTAACCCAGTAAGCGTCCCACGGCGCCAGCACCTCGTGCCCACTTGGATGGGACTCGAGGTCTGGACCCAGCACTGGGCACTGGGGCTGATCTTCCAAGATGCTGAGGATGCGTGACCAGGAGGAGAGGTTTCTGTGCTGTTCTATCTAGGGTTTAAGAGCAGTTGACCTGTGGCAGGGACTTAAAAGTTTCTCTCCTAGAACTTTCTCCTGTGTTATATTTCCCTGGAGATATATTAGTAGGGAAACAGCGTGTCTGGAACTGCAACGAACGTCTAGCCGGCTGGGTCCCGAGGTTATTTTGCAGCCCCAGGCTGCTTCCCTCTGGCCGCAGGGAAGAGCCACAGTCCTTTCCCAGCTAAAGCCCCACCCGCTACCCGCTGGGTGTCTTGTGACCATTCTCCCCATAAGCCTAGAATTGAAAAAGATGCTCACCCCTTTGCTGCCTCCCTTCCTTGCAGCCCTTGAGAACGATCTTCTTGTCTTACCGTGTTTCACCAAGGCAGACACGCTTAGTCACAAAGACTTCTTAAGACGTCTTCTGCTGGCCCCAGTTCCTGCCACTCACCTCTCGGAGGTGATGCTCAGCACGTCTCCGGTTGTCCCATTTCCAGATGTAGTACCTGCCTCCTCCAGGAAGTCCCTCTTTGGAGCACTAAGTCTGGGCACGTCCTTTAGGCTGGAGATCTCTTGAACTTAAGTCCAGTAAATCTCAAGCTGTTCTTTCGGAAGCTGTGCCATTTGTTCTAATAAAATCTTGTGTGAAACCCAAGAGGACAAAACCTGGGCAGGGAGGGCTGCTCCGGAGGATGAAGGCAGCGTGGGGCCCAGAACCCTGTCTTCTTGGCCGTCTCTGGGCTCCCTTCGATCACACTAGGGTTCTTCAGGGGAATCCTTGAGTTCAGGGGATCAGAGTTTGAAACCCACCACAAAAGGGCATTGAAATGGATAACATACCTCAAGGAAACCAGCTTTGCTATCTTTTATCCTAATCTGTAGCCTCTTCCACCCCACAGAAGTTACCTGGGGGAATTGTCTCAGGCCATATAGCGCCTTTAAAACTATTCTAAATTGACAAGGCAGTCGGCATCAACCAAGAGCTGGTGGTTTGTTTTACTGGAAAACGTTTCTTTGAGCCCTTCTCTGTCGCCAGCCGGAAGAAGGAGGGGGGGGCGTAACACAGGTCGTGCTGGAAGTTCTGTAGGACCTGGGGAAGCATCGCCTTTCCCGAGTGTTTCCTGCCAACTGCACTCTCCCCTCGGCACCCTTGGCGTGTTTCAGATTGACCAACTCAAGCATCGGTTGAATAAGATGGAAGAGGAATGCAAGCTGGAGCGGAATCAGTCACTGAAACTGAAGAACGACATCGAGAACCGGCCCAAGAAGGAGCAGGTTCTGGAACTGGAGCGGGAGAATGAGATGCTGAAGACGAAAATCCAGGAGCTGCAATCCATCATACAGGTGAGCGCGGGGGGCGGGGGCAGCGTGGGCAGAGGGAGGATGATGGCCTGGGGGACGGACACACCTGCCTGGGTGTGAGACCCAGAGCTGTCACTCACTGACTGCAGGACCACCAGCGATGCAGGTCATCCCTGGGCACCTTAGTGTCCTCCTTTGTAAAGTAGGGGTGACCACACCACTCACTTCTCGGAGACATGACATTACGTGAGAGAGTACTTGTGACAGTGTTTCCTTAATTGAAGCATTCAGTGAAAATCACCATTCACACGGAAATCAGTGCCCCGGGGCACTGTGCGAAAAGTACATCCGGGAAACCTACTTGCCCTTAAAGATTCCGGGGAATCTCAACTCTCAGCTCCGTGTGATTTGTTAAAACTTCAGATGCCTCCCCACGTTTGTCATCACGGAATCGTTGGTGGGGATGAAGGAGGAAGTGCTGAGACGTAACATCCCAAAAACACAGCTACAGGGAAAATTTTAAAAGCATCACTCCCCTTCTCCCAGAATGGCTCCCCCCCCCACCACCCCCCCCCCCCCCGGGATGGGCTGCCCAGCGGTTTAAGGCTCTGATTCGGAGCAGAGGATGAATCCTGGTTTAATCAGGGCAGATTAATTGGTGTTTCAGGGGAAGCATCTGGAAGGCAGATCAGCCCTCTCTTTCTTGTCACCTAGGAAGGGTTTGGAGGAGCAGCAGCCACTTCTCTTGGCTCTGATACGAGCCAGAGCCAAACAATAGGCATCAGATGTTCCTGAGCAGAAGTGGTTTTTATGCTGCTTTCCAGGTGATAGAATTCTTAAATACGAAGCTGCATAAGGACCCCAAGAGACAGCGACTCTTGCCTCTGCTCCCCCAGCACAAAACCACCTGCTCTCTCAGTGTCTGCCACTGGCTCTTTTGTCCCCTGCCTTCTGGGTCCACCTTGCTCCCTGCCCACCCTCCCCTGACACCCCACAGCAACCTTAAGCCTTCCTTCCCGCCCACCCAGGCCGGCAAGCGCAGCCTGCCAGACTCAGACAAGGCCATCCTGGACATCCTGGAGCACGACCGCAAGGAAGCCCTGGAGGACCGACAGGAGCTCGTCAACAAGATCTACAACCTGCAAGAGGAGGTCCGCCAGGCAGAGGAGCTGCGAGACAAGGTGGGAGCCCCACAGGCGGTGGGGACAGCTTCCAGCCAGCTGGTGCTCTGGCTGGCCTCCTTCTCACCAGGGGCCTCCCTGGTAGGAGGCACAGGGCCCCTCCAGCCCCACACTCTCTTCTGGGGACTAGGTCTGACCCCTGGTATAAATTCCTTGTGCCTGCCAGTGTCAGCACGCTTGTGGTTATTTATGAGTTATTGTCAGTCTTAGCATAGTTCCTGTCTTCTCCTCCTGGCTGAAGCCCACAGTAGGGCGCGCAAGGTGTCTGCACTGTCCCAGACTACATTCCCTGGCACATAGTAGGTCCACAGCAAGTCTCAGTTGATGGACTGGGCTACCACCGTGCTCCCTGCTAGTCAGATAGCGGACTCTCAGTCCAGAACATAGGGACCAGGTGACACAGGGAGGACTGCCCATCTCCAGCCAGGAGGACGGCACCACTAGAAACAGCTATCCACCCCCCAGCCCCGTGCTGGTTGCTTGACGCGCACATTGATTTCTGCCCATCTCCTGCAGTACCTGGAGGAGAAGGAGGACCTGGAGCTGAAGTGCTCGACCCTGGGGAAGGATTGCGAAATGTACAAGCACCGCATGAACACCGTCATGCTGCAACTGGAGGAGGTGGAGCGAGAGCGGGACCAGGTGCGGGCCTGCCGAGGGCTGCCGAGGCCGTGCACCCGGCGGGCTGCAGAGCAGGGCTCTCGCCTCAAGCCACTGGGGCCCGTTGGGATATCTCGCCCAGTGTGATGTCGTTAGCTACGCAGGAATTCCTCGTGAATGCATCTGTCCTATTTCCGAAAAATGAATTCTATCCCAAAAAGCGTTTGAATGTCACGGGGGCCTGAGCTGTACTCCCAAGGGCTCATCCCGCACAGCATGGTCCTTAAATGCCTGGTCTCTAGAGGAAGACAGCCAGGTTCAGGCCCTGTCACTCATCAGGTGTGTGACTGCAGGCAGGCTTCTCCCTGGGCAGCCTCAGTGCCCTCATCTGTGAAATGGGAATAATAAACACAGCACTACGTCCTGGGGGCAGACAGTGGACTCGATACTGCCTGACTCTTGGCGAGGGCTGGACAGACAGCAGATGTGCTATGTAGTGTTGACGAAGGTAGTGATTGGGGTCAAGAAAGGAGCAGGAGATGACGTGGCTGACACCTGGGCTGGGAAGAGGGTTTCTAGCCGGAGACCCTGTCTGTCCCTGGCTCCAGTGTGGTTCGGTCAGGGTGAAGACTCCAAGTGTCCTGTCCCCGTTCTCTCCGGCAGGCCTTCCATTCCCGGGATGAGGCCCAGACCCAGTACTCACAGTGCCTCATCGAGAAGGACAAGTACAGGAAGCAGATCCGCGAGCTGGAGGAGAAGAATGACGAAATGAGGATCGAGATGGTCCGACGGGAGGCCTGCATCGTCACCCTGGAGAGCAAGCTCCGGCGCCTCTCCAAGGACAGCGGCAGCCTCGACCAGGTGGGGCTGGGCTGGGCGTGTCCCCCACACCTGCAGCCAGGTGCCTCCCACCCTCGGCCAGTGGCTGAGCGGAGTCACGGCCTCCCGTGCAGAAGTACGGCCTCCCGACCACACCCCTTCTGCAAGTGGGACATATTTGATAGACACGTCTCTTCCATGTGTCTGTGTCATGATGAGTAGAAACTATTAGTTTGGAAGTTAGAAAATGCAGCAGAAGACCCTGGCTTGGCCACTTGCTAGGCTGGGTGATCTCAGACAAGTCACTTTCCCCTTAGGACTTCAGCTCCCTCTCAAGTGACCATCGCTGGCCATCAGCCTCCCATTGCATTCCCACCACCATCTGGGCGGTCACTGGGTTTAAGATGCCCTGTTCCCGTTAAAGTCACTAGTGCCTATGAGGAAACTGTCATTTATGGGCAGTATGAAGTTCAGAGTGCATGTCACAGCAGGGCCCCGGGTGCTCAGCAATGACCGAATGCTGCTGTCAAAGCTGACGGTACTGTCCTTGCTGTCACTGGGGGTGTGAGTGCTGTCCTGTGCAGGTGCCATGCTCGGGCCTTCTGTGCATGATCTCATCTCACCCTTACAACTGTCCAGCTGCCATGGTACGATCACCGGCCTCATTTACCAAGGAAGGAGCCCAGACCCGAGCAGCTGAGCAACTTGCCTGAGGTCACGACCACTAGTCAGTGGCCTGGGGAGGCTGGGATAAGACATAGCCCCTCTCCCCAGAGGACGCAAATCCAGCCCTGGAGGCAAATCCAGGAACATGACATTTCAACACGAGATAATAAACGACAAGTCAAAGGGTGCTTGGGAGCCCAGGGGAGGAGGCCTCGGCTCCTTCGGGGTTTCAGGACAGACCTCCTCTAGGAGAAGCCCTTGATTCAGGGCCTCCACTGGGAATGCTGTCCCCCTGACTCCACCTGGCCCAGTTCTGCCCCCCGTCTGGCCGTGGCTGCAATGTCACTTCCTCAGCGAGGCTTTCGCTGGCCCCCGTCATGAAAACCAGGAGCTTCTGTGTTATGCATTCAGCCTTTGGAGCATTTCCCACAGTTTGTAATCACTCAGTAGCTCCATGAAGGCCCGTCTGTTTGTCCAGGACCTCACACGGTGCCAGGCACAGGGGAGTCCATCGGGGACACCTGCTGAATAAACGAATGAAAGCTGTGATGCAACCCGGTTAGGAGAGGAGAGATGGGGCTCGTATTCCAGGCCGTGGGGACAGCATGAGCAGATGACGCATGTGGCATGCTGTCGACAGGCCACGATGGACAGTTCTGTCATCTGTGGAGCGGGAGGCAGGGACAGGCAGGAGATGCGGCCAGAGGGGGCAGCAGGAGGTGGCAGAGCGGCCTTGTGGGCTAAGGACCTTTGTTGTTGGTGATTCTGGGACCTTCAAGGTTCTCATGCGGGGAGGTGAGGCAAACGGCTCTGGGTCTGTAGCATGAGGGTGTCGTGTGGCTCTGGGGGGTCACCCAGAAGTTACTTCGTGTTCCTGCACCTCAGCTTCAAACAGTGAGCATACAGCACTTAGGACAGCCCCAGGCACTGTTTTTATCATTATTCCGTCGTTGGGTAATATTTTTTACATTTGTAGCTTGGGCACAGGGCTGAAAATTGGAAATATGATGGTGACATATCAGATCTAGGGGGCAGTCCCTTTACTGCTGTAAATGAAGACGAGGGTGGCCCCAGGCCCCTGGCAGGAGGTGAGTAGGGACAGGAGGCTCGTGAGGAGGAGAGTTGCACCAGACTGAGAAGCCTTGACGTCCAGGTGGATGCTGGGGGGCAGGAACAAAGAGCAGGCCGTCCTGGGTTGCAAGCTTGGGTGCCTGAGGGGATGATGGCACCATTAGCAGAGCTGTTCCTCTGCCTGGCGGCTGCTCCTCATGCCCGGTCCCCGGCACTGGCTTTGTCTTTGTCTTCAGAGCCTGCCCAGGAACCTGCCAGTGACCATCATCTCTCAGAACTTTGGGGACGCCAGCCCCAGGACCAACGGCCAGGAAGCTGACGACTCCTCCACCTCAGAGGAGTCGCCGGAAGACAGCAGATACTTTCTGCCCTACCACCCGCCCAAGCGCAGGATGAATCTGAAAGGCATCCAGGTACCGTGTGGCGGAGGGGGCGTGGCTCCACCACCACCGTCAGGCTCTTGCCAGATGGGGTCCTGGGGAGCTGGGAGCCCCGCTGCGGACCGGCGAGGACCCAGCACGGCCACGTGTGGTTCTGGTGAGGGTCTCAGACCCCACACGCGACTCGACCCGTTTCAGCCCTAGAGACAGAAATGTTGCCAGCCCATGCTTTGGACTCGTCTTTACCAATTCTCTCATCTCGTGTAAATGTAACAGAAGTTAAGGAGAAAGAGAGAGAGGATGAAATCAGCATTATTTCCCAGTTCATTTTGTTTGTTCAACAAATAAGTATCGAGTGCCTGTCACGAGCTCACTGATGTTAATGGCTGGGGACAGGCACCATTGGGGGAGCAGCCAGTGCTAACCCCCTCTGCCCTGCTCAGTCTCTAGTGCCTTCCATGGCACATGGCTGACCCCTGATGAGGAATGAACCATTGAGTGAGTGAATGAGTGAGACCATCTCGCATGAGAGCGGCCGTGACCAACAGGGCCTGACAGTGCCTCTACCCCACCCCCTCTTTGCGCACGTGGAGCCAGAAGCCCCAGGACAGCACGTTGGAGGCCAGCTGGGGCACTGCTGTCGCCTCGTGCTGAGGGTGGCCGGGCAGCCACCTGCAAATCTTGTCCTTTCCTGAAAAGTCCCCTGCATCGTTCCCTGATTCTGCTCAGCCTCCCACTCCCGCTCGCTCTGTCCCCCTCTGCCAGTCTCCGCCCTTGTACCCTCCAAGCCACACCACAGCCCCCAGGGAGAGCTTGTCTGTGCCAGCCACTGCCACTCCCGGAGACGGGCGTCGCTGGCCTCCTGTGATCCGGCGGCCACGGGACGAGGGAGCACGCACTCGCCTCCGTTCATTTTTTCCTTCGCTCTGGTGACATGTGTCTCAGGCCGTGTTTGATGTGTGTCCTCTGTCTTTTCTCCTCCCCTCTCCACTTGTTCAGCTGCAGAGAGCCAAATCTCCCATCAGCCTGAAGCGCACAGCAGATTTTCAAGGTTAGTGAGACCCCCAGATCCCTCTCCTGTCTGTCACTCTGACTCTCTCGGTCCATCTGTTTCTCCCATCGTGGCCGTCAATCCTGCCAAGTGAACCTGGGCTGGGCCTCGGGGACCCCTGAGTGGCAGGGCATCCAGATAGTAATTAATGTTCACTGTCATTGGAAGGGGCAGGAGCCCCAACCGTGGAAACCTCGCGTCTGTGGTTCCGGCCACCCTGCCCCTCCCCGTGCCTCCGTTCAGAGGCCCTGATGCTTCAGCTGAACTTTGCATTTCTGCTCCTGGGTTGTCAGCCAGAGGACTGCTCCACCCTCCTCCCAGGCTCTTGGCCGGGCACTCCGGGCGTGGGAGGCAGCCGGGTCACCTGTGAGCCCCGGGCTCTCCAAGACACCCTGTCTCCAGGGTCCTCTCACGGGGACTCTGGGAGTGACAATGGCCAGCGGGGGTTTGCCCAGGTGAATCAGGCACCTGCTGTGTGCCAGGTGCCGGCAGGTCCAAGTACTCAGGCAGGGCCATCAGTGAGGAGTAGAAAGTGCCTTGGATGCCCACGAGACAGTGGTTGGAGGAAGGATGAAAAGGATAGAGAAGGGATGTCAAGTAGGGGACATCTAGACCGGGACTGGAAAAGGGAGACTCTTGGCCAATGGACACAGTCTCCAGAAGGGCACCCAGAACAGAGCGGGGAGCAGAGACAGGGACATGGGGCCCGGCAAGTACAGTGTGAAAAGCTCAGAGCGGGACAGAGCTGGGCGTGAGACTGCAGAGGTTGATAGGGCGGACGGACATGGCGGGTTCATGGACCTCATCCGCCCGAGGGGCGGTGAGGAGGCAGGGGCGTGAAGGGTAGGATCTGGGCTGTAGGCCGCCCTCCCTGGGCCTGGTGGAGGGCAGAGGTGGGGCACCCAGGGAAGGTGGAGCCCAGAGCTGGGTGCCATCCACTTCCCTTGCGGCTGGATCAGAGGTCGCTAGGAGCTGCTTCATCAGAAGGGAGGCGTGAAGGGCCTGAGGCCTGTGGGAAGTAGAGAGGGCATTTGTGCCAAGAAGAGGGCAAGGGGCAGCAGGATGATGGGGCTTCGCTCCTCACCCAGCCTTTGCTGGGTGCCTAGTGCAAGGCACCGGTGTCAGGAATGTGCAACATGCAGTTCGTCCCTCGAGCTGGCCACAGATGTAGGTGTGTGCATGTGTGTCTGTGGACCCACACCACACGCACACGTGCATGCTCAGCAAGGCGTGGCACGCGGGTGGGAAAGCCAGCCCCTCCTCTGAAGCAAGACGAGGGCCAAGAGATATGTGCAGGAAGCCCCAGACAGCCCTGAAGGAGCAGGAGGGGTGCCGGGACTTCCCTGAGGAGGCGACAAAGTGCCCTCATTGGCCTCAGTCCGTGATGGGCCAGTCCCATTTAGTAGGGACAGTGGGATCCGTTTTGAGGATGGGGTGATTGGCAGGGCCAGTCCCTGCTCCACGAGAGACATGCCTTCCCAGTTTCTGCTATTCCACCCAGAGTGCCAGCTGGGGACGCCACCTGGGTCCTCAGAGACAAATGACAGCCTCCAGCCTTGACTGAGGCCACCCTGAGCCCGGCCCTGGCTGGGGGCAGGGACATGCTGGTGAACAAGACCAGGCTCCCCTTCAGGAGCCTACAGTCGGAAGGGGAAACTAGAGCACGGAAACCCCCATCGGAGAGAGGACAGCTCCCACGTGCTCAGTGCCCTTCAAATCCCCTTTCCCTCTCTGCATCCTGCCCCGACTCGACGAGGACAGGGAGAGGACATGAAGAAGAAGGTGTGGACATCAGCCCCAGCTCCTCTAGATCCCTGCCCATCACCAACTCATTCTCCAAGATGGTAAGCCGTGGTCCCCCCACCATCCGCCTTCCGGCTCAGGCCCCAGCCCTGCCTCCCCTCGCCCCGCCAGCTTCCCTCTCCAAGCCAGCCTGTGAACAGCATCACCCCCCTTCTGGGGCTGCAGCCCAGGCCCTCCTTATGTTTATTTAAAGATGTTTCCACAGCCTCACGATGTATTTACACCTTCTTGCCGCCTCCTCTCCCAATTTAACACTTGGTGGGAGGAAGAGATGGGCCTCCGAGGGGCTGTAGTGAATTGCACAGGCGGATGAAAATTCTGCGGCAACTTCTCAGCCCCTGGCAACTCCAGCAGCCTGGGGAGGCAGGTGGGCGGGTGGTGGGCGGGGGCGTCAGCAGCTGGAGCCTCAAACGGTGCAGAGCAAAGTGCCCCCACCCCCCAGGTCCAGCACCCCCCAGCCTCGGCTCCAGCACACCTGGGCAGGGCCTGGCAGGGTCCCAACCACTGATCCAGTGTCACTCCCCGCAGCCAGGCAGCAGAAGGTGTGGGATTGGAAATTCTAACCCCGAGGGGAAGCCCTGGGAAGCTTGTCAGCTCAGCTGCCAAAATCAGGCCCTGGGGAGGCGAGATTTGATCACGAGTGACTCCTGTCTGATTGCAGCTCTGGGGGCGAAATCCAGGCCTTTTATTTAAGGCAGCCCTTGCCAGGAGCCAGTGGGCCTTGTTCCAGAGGGTCACCCTCCAGCAGCCATGCTGTCCAGGGGGGTGGCATCCATTGCCCCCACCACCCCACGCCTGCAGGTCTTCCTCTCATCCAGAGCAAGTGCCAAGGCAGGCGCAGCCCAGGGGACATGGAGCTCAGCCTGTGCTCCCGAAGCTCGTGAGGCCCCTGAGCCTCGGCGATTCCCGCCCGCATCCTCCCTGCCCCCTCCCGAGGCAAGCAGATGTGCGAGCAGATGTGCACCCAGCTCGGCGGCTGCAGCCTCCCCAGGCTGAGCACGCGCCTTCTCCGGCCAAGGTCGCCGCTGAACACCAGCTTGCTGTGCCCACACTGCCTGCCTCGGAGGCGGGGACGCATCTGAGTTAAATTTAGTCCCTGTGTATATAATATTTATGCCCGCGGAGGCGCGTAACACGTCTGTGTGTGTGTCTGAAGCAGCCCCATCGGAGCCGCTCCAGCATCATGTCTATCACTGCCGAGCCCCCAGGAAACGACTCCATCGTCAGACGCTATAAGGAAGACGCGCCTCCTCGGAGGTGGGTGACAGGTGGAGGGAGGAGGCGGGATGTTTTCCTGGAACCCTCAGGGGCCACTCTACACTCACTAACTCAGCTGTCCATGAGGCAACCTGGAAGGGTAGGCAGGATGGTGCTCGTTTTATAAGGAGAAGACTGAGGCTCAGAGAGGGCGTGTGGCTTTCCCAGAGTCACCCAGCTAGCTATCCAATGACAAAACCTACGTCACTTTGCCCCCTGCTGCCCAGAAATCAAGTTCCTCATTGCAATGACCCTGGGGCTTGGCTTTTTCTCCCAAAGATTGATTGACACTATGAATGGCCTCTCCCTTCCTGCTCCCTCTCCCCCCCACCCACCTCTTGTAAACCATCAGAGCCCCCGACTAGTATAACCACAGTGGAGGTACACTTGGGCATCCAGACGTTTCCGATCGGCCAGATAGTTGGCGTATCACAGTCGAAGTCAGAGACCGTTAGGTGGTTTCTGGCAGGGCTGGACCCACAGCTCCCATCCAGTGCCATCTCAGGGGGCTCCTTGATTTTACGCCCATCACGCAGTGCAGCCCATCCGAGCACAGATGGCTATGAAGTTCTTTCTCTGTGTCAAAGAAGAGTGAGTGGGAAGTCGCAGGCGGGCTGTCGGCCACTCTACTCCCCAGCTCTTCCTGCCGCTCCGCACACTGGCCGATGTGGCCTCCACAGGCTGCCGGGGCCGCCCTGCCCTCCTAGCACAGCGTCCAACCCCCCCTTGGTCCATGATCCTCCACCCACCCGCTGACCTTCCTCTCCCACCCACCCCGCCCTCTGAGAAACAAGGCCTCTCAGAAGGCCGGAACCTTCCAGAATCTTCCCCCTCCCTTGACCACGTGCATGCACACAGGAGCTCCCCCATCCCTCCCTTGTGTCTTGCAGCACGATCGAAGAGGACAATGACAGCGGTGGATTCGATGCCCTAGACCTCGACGGTAGGTACCTGGCAAATGTGGGAGGCCTTCCAGGTGCAGGGGCTGCCTGCCATCCACAAGAGCGGGGCTGCATTGCCCGCACCCTGACCTGCACATAGTGGGTCCTCAGGAAACTGTGTGGGACAGATCCCAAGAAAGCAGTGCTCGAGTGCTGTCTGTGCACACGGAAGGTAGGCGCTGGTGATGCGCTGCCTGGGCTGGAGGCCCCCTGAGGAGCCGTCCTCTGTCTTGGAGGCGGTTGGGGCCATCCAGCTGCCGAGCAGGAAGAGTCAGGTCTGAGCTTTTAAGAGAGCGGCTCTCATGATTGTAGCCACGCGCTGCGGCCGCGCTCGCCCTGCGTGCCTGGTCCCCTTTGACTCTCAGCAACTGTTTGCAGAAATCTATTGTTACCCCCATTTGGGGGATGAAGAAACAGAGCCTTGGCGAGATTCAGGAGCAGTAGAGTGAGGGTGGGCTGGGAGCAAGGAGACCACCTAAGAATCCCTCTGTTAACCAGCCCGAACGAGTCGAGCAGTAGGAATGGGGGAGGAGGCTAGAATTGAGGGGGGAGTGGCAATTAGGATTCCTTTTCTTCCCTTGAAGTTGGAGGTGTGGGGCGGGCAGGCACCGGGGAGATGGAGCGTGTGTGGTAGTCCTAAAACGGCCATCCCCTACGATGGAGGGGCTGTTCCCTTGGCCCCGGAACACGCCGTGCAGAGAGCCAGGAACAAGGGCTCAGTCCCCAGGGAGACAGTGAGCGCGTGGCGCCGGCCACCACCCCTTACAGCCAGGGAGGCCCAGTTCAGCCCAGCAGACCTTGAGCCTCCACACTTTGCCAGCCCTGTTACAGATGCACAGAACACAAAGATGTCCCCAAGTCCTTGCTATGGCAGAGACTGCGGCAGTCTAGCTGCGGACCAGTGGGGATGACAGATGCCAATGCACATACCGAGAGCATCTGACTGGGCGGGCAGGAGCGAGGGGAGCAGGAAGGGTTCGGGCCTCTCAGGAGATGGCTCGGTGCCTCAGGATGGTGGCAGCGTCCCCTGGCCCCCACAGAGCCAGCAGCACAGAGCCTGGCTCTGAATCCTCTGGGTGTGGCCTGCCAGCCCCCTCGGTTCTGGGGCTCCCCCAACGCTGCCTCCACCCCCCGCCAGCTCAGCTGCCAGCAGATAAAATGGAAGATTAGTGGCTCTCCTTAATTGGGGACCATCAGAAGCTATCAAGTGTTAAAGAGAGGTTAGCACCTAATGGAAGCTGGGTAATAAGAAGAATTGAAGGAGTTTTGGAAAGGGGAGAGCTGGGGAGAGAATTCTGGGCAGCCGTCCAAAGCATTTTGCAATGTCGGGACAGATTCCCTGTGCAGAGAAGCCTCTGTTATCAGCCCAGAGCAGGGTTTGCAGATTGTCCATCCCAGCAGCCTGAACTGTGTGGAGGGGGTGTCGTTCCCTGGGTCCTCGGGGTCTCACTGAGTTCAGGAGAGAGGGGGTGCTTCTGTGCTCGGTCCAGACTCTGCTCCTCCAGCCCCGCCCCGTCCCATAGGCCAAGAAGCCGGTAGATGGTGGTGAGACCTAAGGTGGTCCCAAAATGAAAATACGGACCCCGATTACAAACCAGGACCGGCACCTGCTAATGGAGACCCCTTTTCCGGATGCAAAAAGGAGTCTTAAGATCCTGATTGCTGGTGACACTTCCCACTAAGAGGGGACTCCTGGAGGCAGGAGACGAGCTCTCTTGGAGAGGATTCAAAGACCCGACCCTATGCCCCTGGGGGGCCTCAGGGACCAGCTGACTCTGACGCAGCTTCCTCGCCCAGTGTTGGGGGACGGGGTGCTTAGAATTTCCCAGGAGGCTAGCAGGGAGGGGCAGGGGCCAGAGCCACCAGACTAGCCTGCAGCCAGGACCCTGGCCCGCCTCCCCTGGCCATCCCAGCCAGTCCAGGGGCCACCCTCGGGCCACCCCTGGCCGCTCCCAGGTCCTGACGGGCGCCTCACTCCTTTGCAGATGACAGTCACGAGCGCTACTCCTTCGGCCCCCCCTCCATCCACTCCTCCTCCTCCTCCCACCAGTCCGAGGGCCTGGACGCCTATGACCTGGAGCAGGTCAACCTCATGTTCAGGAAGTTCTCTCTAGAAAGGTACCATGGTCATGGGAAAGGGGAAGCCAGGGTGGGGGACAGGGTAAAGGCCACTCACCCTCTGGGTCCCCCACAAAGTGGACCATCCGTGTCACCCCTGAATTCTAGAATCAGAGTCTCAGAGTCAGAAGTCACTTGGCCTGACCCTGATCAGGCCCAGAGAGGAAGGGCCTTGCCCCGGGCCACACAGCCTGGTAGAGCCAAGGTAGGGGGACTCCCATGTCCCACTGGCCCGGGCCCCACCTGTGACCCATCAAAGCCCAGTGGGCCGTGCCCACAGCAGCCCTTCTGGTCCACGAGAAGGAGCAGGGTAGCCAGTGCACCCGGGCAGCCCAGCCGATGCAGAAGGTCAGCCCTGTGCATGACCTCAGGTCTCACAGTGATGATGTCCCCCTGTGGCCACTGCGGCCAGGAGGGCGGCTCAGCTTCCTGTCTGTGTTTTGACAGCAGGAGCCAGTTGCAACTCTTACTGACAGCAGCTGCTGTTGCCGCTCCCAGGGCGTCCGAGGAAGCCAGGAGGCTGCGCCCTGAGTCCGGCCCTCTGCTGTGTCCTGGAAGCGGTGTCCTCATGACAGCCACCTAACCACTTTTTTATATCCTGACCCAGACCCTTCCGGCCGTCTGTCACATCCGTGGGGCACGTGCGGGGTCCCGGGCCCTCGGTGCAGCACACCACGCTGAACGGCGACGGTCTCATCTCCCAGCTCACCCTGCTCGGGGGCAACGCGCGTGGGAGCTTCGTCCACTCGGTCAAGCCGGGCTCCCTGGCCGAGAAGGCGGGCCTGCATGAGGGCCAACAGCTGCTGCTGGTGAGGGGCTGGGGCTGGGGGAGGTAGCAGGCCAGCCTAAGCGCCCGTGGCTTTCCCTCCATTTGCACACCGTCTGCACACCTACTGCTGACAGAGGACAAGCCCGCAGCCTTGCATTAAGCTGCGGATTCCCGGCCAGCAGGAGGGAGCTGGGAGGTGGCAGGCCATCAGCTCCTCGCCACAAGTCCCTCTCCAGGCCTTTCTCTGCAGCTCCTCACTTGTGTTTCTATTGCCTGTGCACGTGCCACGTGCAGACACCCGCTCACGCGTGCCCCGGGTGGTGGACGAGAGCCCCCGTTTAAGAGGGGTGCTTTCTTCCCTTGTGGGCATCGCTGAACTAGTTGGTGGGGGGGAGAGAGGCTTTCATTGCCCCGCGGAGCCCAGGAAAAACAGTGTGTCTTTGCTCTCTAGCTAGAAGGCTGCATCAGAGGCGAGAAGCAGAGCGTCCCCTTGGATACGTGCACGAAGGAGGAGGCGCACTGGACCATCCAGAGGTGCAGCGGCCCCATCACTCTGCACTACAAGGTCAACCAGGAAGGTGAGGCTGCCGTGCGCTCCTGCCCTTGGCCACGGTTGTGAGGCCGCCAGGTGGGGCAGGACCCTGGACAAACATCCTCATCTTGCTTGTCCGTTCAGCGGGATGGATGAGCTGGTCCTGGCTCCCTCTGGAGGATCTGATGGGCAGGCGTGGGACAGCAGGCAGGAAGGGAGACGCACCTGAGCACAGGTGCGCACACCTGCCCTGGTGCAAGCAGCACACTGAGCCACAGCGGACTGACTGCTGGACCCGGCAGGAAGGGGCCGGGGCCCCCAGCCCATGGCTGCACACCGGCCTGGCCCACCTTGCCCCTCTCCCCACCAGGCTGAAGTCTGCATGCCCTCTCGGGCTTCTCAGCCGGGATGTGGGCCACGGCTCCGGGCTAGCCACTCCGGCACCAGCAGGTCCTCTGAGCCGCATCGCGGGCCGGGCCTTTTACTCTGAGCTCCCGGCTGCAGGACAGCCAGGCCTCTCCCCACCTGCTTGTCTGGCCCCCGGCAGCCTCTGCATCTTGCCTCTGCTCTCTCGGCCAAGACTCCCCGGCAGGGAGCTCTGAGCTCTGTCTTCCATTTGCCAGCGTCTGAGTTCTCATTCTCACCTCTGGGTTTTTTCCTGCATGATTATCTCTGCAGCTGGATCTTATTTTTAACCACCAGCGCTCATGAATGTTTCAACAGAGCATAAATAGCCACTTTCTCTTTAGCTGTTCCCACGGCCGCCTGCTCGTCCCTGCTCCTTCCCAGCAGGGCCTGGTCGGGGCAGAGGATGATAATGATGCTCTGTCCCCAAACACAGGACCCAGACTCCCGCCCTCTCCCGGGCCTGGCCTTGCAGCCTAGCAGAAAGTCTCTGGGCAGTGCCCTGCCCACTGGCCAGCAGTGCCACGGGACACAATGTGAACAGTGCCCCCCGAGTTGTCCAGCAGCATAGCCCGCAGTCTGGAATCCAGTGAAAGAAAGGATGCTTTTGGCAGAGCCTTGTTGGTAGGGCGTTTCCGCCCAGGTGGCGGAGAGCTCACATGGCGCTGCCTGTTGACCCCGACCAGCTGGGTGGGAAGGACCCGACTGGGAACCCCCCATTTCTCCACACACATTGATCAGACAGCCTGCTGGCTCAGATCTCCCTGGCATGTGTGGGGTATATGTTCGACAAGCTCTTTCTGGGCCGTCTTAGCCCCCACTATGTTACACGGTTCTCTGCTTGTGGCACTGATTTTGGGGTTTGTATTACGGATTTATGTCACAGACGTACACATTGCTGCCTTTATTGCTTTCATGCTTTAGGCCCTGCTTCCCTCCATAGAGATTTGTTAAAATTTATCCTAAAAGACAACTGGGTTAAATAAGGTTAAAACAACATTTGCCATGGTGCTGCCACCTTGGAAAACCATTTGGCAATATCAACTAACGCTAAATATATACATAATCAATGATCTGGGGGTTCCGCTTCTCTTGAATGTATCCAAGAGAAATGAGTACATATGTCCGCCAAAAGATACGTACGTGTGAGAAGGTTCATAGCAGAGTTAGTCATGATAACCAAAAACTGGAAATGGCACAAATGTGCACACCAGAGAAAGGATAAATCAACACCGTGTGAAATACTATACAGCGATGAAAAAGAACGCAGGGTGTTACATTGCAGCATCACAGACGAATCTCACTGACACAGTACTGAGCAATCAAAGCCAGACGTGGAAGAGCACATACTGTTGGTTCCATTTCTATGGAGTGAGGCATAGCCAGCCTGGAGAGTGGTTACCGTGAAGAGTGTTAACAGAGAGGGGACAGGAGAGAGGGTTCTGGGTGGTGGTTACCCGGGTATACACATTTGCAAAAATTCATCAAACTGAAGACTTAAGAATGTATGCAGCTTACTGTACATAAGTTGTGCAGCAATTAAAGAAAAACAAAAATCAAGCGCATGCCGTGTGATGGTGGGAAAGGCCTGGAGACTGTACAAAGATTCTAGATTTGCAGCAACCTGGCACAGAATTTCTCTCTGAGCTTCTTGGCAGCCAAGGCAAAAAGGGAAACCCATAAGTGACCCACTACTCATTGATCAGGGGGGACAGGCTTTTTTCTAGCCACCAACTCTAAGAGGAGTGTATCATGTGGGTGCGTTATCTGGGGGTGACAGAGTGAGGGAGTTTGTTCTTGGTGGCCTCTTAGTGACAGGAGGCCCTTTGCCGATGGACAGCTGGTGCATCCTTGACCTGCTCTCCTGCCACAGGATACCGGAAGCTGCTGAAGGACATGGAGGAAGGCCTGATCACGTCGGGGGATTCCTTCTACATCCGGCTGAACCTGAACATCTCCAGCCAGCTGGACGCCTGCTCCATGTCCCTGAAGTGCGATGACGTGGTGCACGTCCGTGACACCATGTACCAGGACAGGCACGAGTGGCTGTGCGCGCGGGTTGACCCCTTCACGGACCACGACCTGGACATGGGCACCATCCCCAGCTACAGCCGGTGAGGCCGGAACCCAGGCGGGGCTGGGGGGTGTGGAGCTCGGCAAAGGGGCTGGAGGGGGAGCCTGTGCCTGTTGACCAGTGAGGTCCCCCGTTCCCCACTCCTCCTGGAAGGCTCTCCGGGGATGCTGCTCTCTAAAATCCCATTTCACCAGTAAATCTCAGAGCGCCTCCTTTCTGTCGTTCCTGGACAGCTTCAGTTTTATGCTCTTTTGGGTTCCCTAGTCATTTCTTTACAGGCGGCCATCTCCCAACCTCTTTACGTAAGTACAGAGCAGTAGCCGCCCAGGGCTGAGCATCCGCCTCCCCTGGTTGGACACACCAGGTGTCTGGAAAGCTGCTCAGGCCAGCCCTGCGAGGTCAGCATCAGCAGACCAGATTCACAGATGGGGAAACTGAGGTCAGAGGGGTTAGGTGACTTTGCCACGGCCCCGCAGAGTCAGCACTGGAGGAAGGATTTAAGACCAGATTCAAGGCACCATGTGTTCCCTGGGGTGCCCCTGGGGCTCAACGCTCACACCCTGCGCAGGGCCGGGCACACACCCTCTCCCCGAGCTCACCCCTGAGCCTCACCCTCCCCTCTCGCCTCCCCAGAGCCCAGCAGCTCCTCCTGGTCAAGCTGCAGCGTCTGATGCACAAGGGCAGCCGGGAGGAGGCGGACACGGCCCACCACACCCTGAGGACCCTCCGGGTAGGTCACCCAGCGGCCCTGCTGGCTTCAAACCACCTCCGGGGTCTCTGTTGAGGGATAACAAGTGAGAGCCATTAATCTAATTGGGACGATGGATTCAGGGGACTTGGTGCCTCCGGAGTGGGACGCCCCTCCAGAAGGAGCCCCACCCTCTGTCCTCCCACGGCCTCTGACTTTAAAGCGACAGTGATGGCCCAGCCGGTTTTCAGTCTGGCTGGGCTACAGGTCTTCCCTCCGCCGTCTCTGGTCTCTGTTGGAACAAGTCTCGGGGCTCCTCGTACCCTTCCGGGCTTGCTCCCCATCTGGAACACTTTGACCCGTGCCTGGGGCTCCTCCGCCTTTAGCACGGAGCGGGTCTGGGGGCATGTCTCTGCTTCCCCATGGCGTCAGTGTGCTGGCACATCCTGCCCAGCCCAGCGGTCTGACCGATGGCTGAACTGATTTCAGAACACCCTGCAACCTGAAGAGCCGCTTTCCACCAGTGACCCCCGGGTCAGCCCCCGCCTCTCGCGAGCAAGTTTCCTCTTTGGCCAGCTCCTTCAGGTAAAGCTCCCCAGAGCGCCGACTGACTTCTCAACCCCGTTTTGCTGTGGCTCTGCCCTCTCCCTACCCAGAAGAGAAGCCTGTATCAGAATAGTGGTGTTCTGCGTCTGCACACCACTCGCACCTTTTCACAGCACCTCATATCTCCCACAACATTTTATCCAGGTGACAGGTTGGGAGACAGTAGCAAACCCTGCTGTCATGAAAAGATTTGAGGCCAAAAGATACTTAAGCAACTCGATTGTTCAAATACTAAAAGAAGAATCAGAAACAATGTATCAGTAAACATTGCAGATATCCAGGTCAGTTCAGTCCCTCAGATGGAACATTAAATTTGAGCATCCTGGCAGCCAAGGGAAAAAGGGAAACCCAGCAGCTTCTTTAAATCTTTTCTGACCACAGAAACGTTTTAGCTCTTCAGGACCAGAAAGAATTTTTCCCTTGTATTTAATTCTAAAATAATTTTTAGGGGGGGGGGCATGGACCATTATACAAAAGACATCGAACAGCATAGTGGAGGATAACTTCAGAAACAGTTTCATATAAATGCAGAAGCATTCTGTGTGGCCATTTCCTCCATCACCAATTGACAGAAGCTGAGGGAGTAATTACTAAGATGTAGCCCCCTGAGGCTGTTCCTATGTTGGCCTCCGTGGAGCTAGCATGACCCCTCCACCGCTCCATCCTATGATGGAACAGAGGGAACCCCAAGAGGTGGTTAATGGTGTGACCCTAAAACCCAGGTAGACACAGACAGGTAGCAGAAAGACACTCCCGGAGGTGGAAGGGAGCCCTGGCAAAGTCTGAGGTCCCCCCGGCTCCTGGACTTTGGTCCATGCAGAAGGAGGACATGGTGAGACCCAAAGGAGCCCATGGAGTATGGCGGGAGCCCGGTTCCATGCCCACCGCTGGGGCGTCCCTTTCCACCCTCCAGGACCCAACTCTGAGTTGTAGAAGAAAACAGGCCTCCCCCCACCGGAAGACTCGGGGATACCAAGGCAGGGGGCGTGGAGAGCACGGTGTCGCAGGAGACGAAGTCATTCTGCGCGCACACACCAGGCGGGCAGTCTGTGGGCTGGGAGCTGGGGCTGGCACAGCTGGGCCACTCCAGGTGCCCGTGGGCCCACGTGGGCTGCACCCACAGGTCCCCCAGAAGGCAGAAGGATTATCGGGGGGCCTCATTGAGGGTCTGCTCAGGGCCAGCCCCCAGCAAGCTTCCTGCCTGGTTGTGGGGGAGAGAGTGGCGTTCATTCGCTCATTTCCCTACACTGACATCCCCAACATCCAAAGGACTCGGGCGACCTGCTGGGTGTCTCCTGTTTGTACAGGGGAGGCGACTGACCCTGGCCCCAGGGGCAGAGCTGGGACCCGAACAGAGTCTCCCCGAGCCCGGGTGGAGGCGGCTCGATCCGGTTCGAAGCCGTCCTCTGCCCACCCTGTGTCCTCCAGTTCGTCAGCAGGTCTGAGAACAAGTACAAACGGATGAACAGCAACGAGCGGGTGCGCATCGTCTCGGGGAGCCCGCTGGGGAGCCTGGCCCGGTCCTCGCTGGATGCCACCAAGCTCTTGACCGAGAAGCAGGAAGGTAGGGTGCTGGCTGCCTGGCCCCTCCCCACCTCCTGCAGATCCCGTGGCCTCACAGGTCCCGGTGGGCCACATGGGTCCCTTCAACGGGACTGGGATGTGTGCTTCCTCAAAATGGGGGATACCACCTGGGGATGAGCTGCCTGGCCTTGGCTGGGAGGACCACACAGCCCCCGGGGGCGGTGTCCCGCCAAGCTCGCCCCTAACTAACACTGGCTATGGTTGGTGTGAGCCCAGATGCCCACGTTAATTGGACCTGTTTGCTGTCAGGTGGTCACTTAGTGATTTCTCTCCCCTCTGCATGCCTCTTGCCATTCATCAAGCTGGCGAGGGGCCGCCCGGTGCCCAGCAAACCAGCCCTTCTCCCACAGGAGGACCTGGGGCTTCAGGGCTGGGACGGCTTGGCGGGGCTCGGGGGGCGGGGTGGAGTAAAGGGACAGTCCGCTGGTCTCGCTCTCCTTGCATCCGCCCTGCCCTCTGCCCGGCCCACTCTTGCCCCAGCTCTCCTCGCCGGGCTCCTTCTCTGGGTGCCGGACTCAGTCCCTGCCTCTCCTCAGTGAAGCCATCACTGACCGTCCTGCCCCAGGCCCCTTCTTCGGAGCCCAGCGCCGGCCAAAGTGATCAGTGTGTGTGCGTTACACGCCTCTGTCTGCTCCCCGCCACCACCGACCCCCTGACACAAAAGCACCGAGAGGCAGGGCCCCCCTCTGCCTGGGTCAGCGCTGTCACCACAGCTCCCAGAACGGGGCCCAGCCCACGGGTCACCTCATCAACGTTCTGGGGATGGCCAAAGGGTATCCTGAACCCGTGGGCTTGCAGTCAGCCGACACACTTTCAAGGCTCCCAAGAGGGCACCCAGGGTCTCCGTGCCGCCCACCCCCGCCGGGCGGGCAAGGGTCTCACAGCAGGTCCTTTGCTGTCCTCTCCCAGAGCTGGACCCCGAGAGCGACCTCGGCAAGAAGTTCAGCCTGATCCCCTACAGCCTGGTGCGTGCCTTCTACTGCGAGCGCCGCCGGCCCGTCCTCTTCACGCCCACCATGCTGGCCAAGGCGCTGGTCCAGAAGCTGCTCAACTCGGGGGGTGCCATGGAGTTCACCATGTGCAAGCCAGGTGAGCGCCCCACGCCACCCCGGGAGCCCACCCACCGCCCCTCCTCCTCCATCACGTGGCGTCATGTCACGTCACCTCGGGGCTGGAGAAGCGCTGGGTGTGGACGGGTCGGGGGAGAATGCAGCCTTAGTTCCTGCGGCCCCCCTCTCTGAGTTGCCTCTGTCCCACAGCAGCCCCAGGAGCAAGGAGAGCAGACCTTGTCTTCCCCATTTTACACGCAGGGTGACAGGGCAAAGGTCATGGGGTCAGCCAGGAGACTCGACTTGGGGTCCCCACTCTGGGCCCTTAGGCAGGAGGCGAGCCACCCTATAGCTCTGGGCCTCCGCGTCCTCGTGTGTGCCTGGGGGACGATGATAGTACCCTGCACGGCAGAGCGTGGAGCCCCAATCCTGGCCGTTCTCTAGAATCATCCTCAGCATCGCCTGTATTTAAAACTGTGGGTGTCCAGGCCCACCCCAGACCAATTAAATGTCAGGTGTCTGGGGTGTTTTTTTTTAGTTACGGCAAAATAAAGAAAACATCAAATTTACCATTTTAACCCTGTGTAAGTGTGCAATCCAGTGGCGTGGAGCACATTCACGTTGTTGTGCAGCCATCCCCACCACCCATCTCCAGAACTTTCCATCTTCCCAAACTGAAACTCTGTCCCCATTAAACGCTAACTCCCATCCCCCTCCCCCAGCCCCTGGCACCCACCCTTCTACTTTCTGTCTCTGTGAACTTGATGACTCTTACGTCCTCGTGCAAGTGAAGTCACACGCTATTTGTCTTTTTGGGACTGGCTTATTTCGCTTAGCATATTGTCTTTAAGTTTCATGCACGTTGGAGCGTGTTGTCAGAACTTCCTTCGTTTTTAAGGCTGAACAATATTCCACTGCATGGATGGACACATTTCCTTTATCCATTCATCTGCCAGTGGACACTGCGGTTGCTGACCTTTTGGCCGTGTGAATAGTGCTGCCGTGAACACGGCTGTGCGAGTATCTGCTCCAGTCTCTGCCCTTTGTAATTTTGAGTGTACACCCAGGAGTGGAATTGCTGGATCGCGTGGTCATTCTATGTTTATTTTTTTAATTTTGACACTGCCACACTCTCTTCCACACTGGCTGCACCATTTTACAACCCCACCAACAGTGCACAAGGTTTCCACTTTCTCCCCATCCTCACCAACACCTGTGATTTTCTGTTTTGGGTTTTTTTTAATAATAGACATCCTAATGGGTGAGAAGTAGAGGTGTCAATGTTTTAAGGCAAGCTTTGGAGGTACCATTTACATACAACAACATGTCCCTATTGTAAGTGTGCACTTGAATGAGTTTACACGAGCGTGTACACTCCTGCAAGCACGGCCCCAACCAGGATGGAGAGCATTGCATCCCCCCATAGAGCTCCCCAGCGCCCCTTTACAATCCTGTCCCTCCCTCCACCTCCTGCCCCAGGCACCGTTGCTCTGCTTCCTGTCACACCTTAGTTTGCATTTTCTAGAACTTTCTATAAATGGAATCATGCCGTGTGGGATCGTTTGTGTGCCTCTTTCTTCCACCCAATATAATGTTGCTGAGATCCCTTGTGTCGTCGCTCCTCCTGCTGCTGAGAAGCATTCCGTTGCACGCACGTAGTTTATGCAAAGGCCTCCGGTGGTTCTCACGTGGGGCCCAGGCTGAGAACCAGCGGTCAGCACCATGCCTGGCCCAGATGGGCCTCCGTGAACCCCTGAACCCCTGCCCTTGCTGCTGACCTTTCTCAGGAAGCCCCACAGTAAGGGTCCAAGCAGGAGCAGACCCGCCTCCTGGGTCCACACAGATTCCCAGGTCCACGGCCTTGAATCTTGGCACTGAAGCTCCCGAGGGCTTGAGGGTGCTGGCTCTGTGGGGCTCTGTGGCCCCCGCAGCGTGCTCCCTCCCCATCCAGGAGGGCCTCAGCAGACGGTGTGGTTGGTGGGCAGGAAGGATGGTAGTCCTTGAGGCAGGTGGCCTGTGAGGGGCCCAGCCTCTCTGAGCACCAGCTGCTGCAGCCACCGGAGTGCCCACCTCCTTTCTCAACAGGGCCCATGTGCCTGCACGGCCCTCCAAGGCCCAGCTATTGGGTGCAGGAACCCTTTTGGGGTGTGCACTCCCAGGAGCCACATATGCCCTCCAGGGAGGCTCCAGGAGAGGAACTTCATTTCCCCCCGAGGCTCCACGCCTTTTCAGCTGACGCCCTGGCCTGTAGGAAGCTTGGTAAAAAGCCTGACTTGAAATCCCACTTGGGCCCCTGAACTCTGCAGATGCATCCCGTCATCCCCTTGGTGCATTCATGGCCAGCTGGCCTTGGGCGCTGTCAGGGCAGGAATTCGAGGCTTCCTCCCTCCCCCGAATTCCCCCAGAGCTCCTCGCCTGCTGGCTCACCCCAGATCCCTTCCGGTTCACTTCCACCACGCTGTAAGCGTGCACGCTGGACTAGGGGCTGATGTGGGCTCCCCCCGGCCAGCCAGACCTGGCCTTTCCCCACCCTCCTCCTTCACAAACAGAGAACCTGTGGCCCGGAAAGGTTAAAGACGTATTCAGGGTCACCCAGCAAGTGAGTGATGGAGCACTCCTCCTCCAGGAAGTCTGCCCGCTCCCCTTTCCCCCCACACCTCCTCAGTGCTCCTACAATAAGTAGCCCTTCACTGCACCTACTAAGTTATATCTGTGTCCCACATTCTTCTCCCCAGTTAGGTTGTAGGTCCTCGAGTACAACAGCTATATTTTCATCATATTTTTATTCTTAATGCCTGACCCTTAGTAAGTTTTCAATAAATGTTGAATTATTAAATTAATAGATGGGTGGGATGGATGGATGGATGGATACATAGATGGATGGATGGAGATGAATAGATGGATGGGTTGATGATGGATAGATTGATGGATGGATGATGGGTGGGTGGATTGATGGATAGATAGATGGATAGATGATAGGTAGATAGATGGATGGATGGATTGATGATGGATAGATGGATGGATGGTAGGTAGGTAGATGGATGGATGATGGGTAGATAAATGGATGCATTGATGATGGATAGATAGATGGATGGATGATAGGTAGATGTATGGATGGATGATGG